>NW_007730296.1:0-32274 GCF_000696425.1 Galeopterus variegatus | reverse complement strand
ATTGAGGTTTGTTGATGGCAAACCACTCTCGGGTGATGTATTCAATTCAGGTGCAATCCTCTTCCTTTTACCTGAGACACAGCCCTTAGATGTAGCAGGAGGGGATTAAACCCTAATCCCTGAGAGATTTCAAATGCCCCAGTCCCTGCCTCCCTAGGAGACACATGACTGCAGAGAGCTGGGAAAGTATGAAACCTCCTCCAAAGGGTCCCAGAGGAGAAGAAAAACACGAGAGGGAGAAGATGTGGGACTCTGGAAAAAAATAGATACTGAGCCCTTTTCTAAAGGATTTGGCAACACTTTAACCATAGCACATAATATGGTGGAAAAGTTTCTAGGTAGTGGGGAGGTTTATTTCTTAGGTTCTCCTAAGAACGGAAATAAGAGAAGATAATATTTATTGTGCATTTACTATCTGCCTGTCAGTATACTAAGTCCATTACATTGTATTATTTCGATTCAATCCTTAATTCCACCCGTTAAGGTAAATTTTGTTAATAATCCAGTGTATGAGAAAATTGAGGTTGAATAATTTGGCCAAGGTCTCAGAACAAGTAAGTGCAGGATCTAGCACTCAAATGCAGGACATCTGATTGCCGAGTCTGCTCCTAACCCCTATTATTGGCTTCTTTATAGTAAAAGAAGATGAAGCTCTTCTCAGGAGACTGTGTGTGAAAGGAAGCGTCCTTGTCCAGAACTGGGAGGAGGTGGGTGGGCTGGAGCAGGAACGAAGGCAGAGGAGACTGAGAAGAGAAAGACTGAGGCGGAGACTTTTAGTAGCTTCCATGAGGAGGAAGTTCGGGGAAGAGATAGGGATGTGAGTAGAACGTTTATGAATTCTCCTGCATACAATTTTGAATGCACCTCCTGCACACCTCCTGACAAAGGACCTTACAAGAAAAACCTATGTTATTTTCACGACTTTTGGAGTCAGGCTGTGGCTACTATTGTTTCTCTATTCCTTTTTTTATTTTTTATGATATACTGGACCAAGTCACATGCGGGCCACAGTAAGGGTTTAATTTTTTTTTTTAGACTTTCTAAGATTTCTTTTTGCCTTCTCAGTCTTTCTTGGAGGTATCCTTTTCATTCTACCCTGACTCGAATTTTCTTTATCTTACAGCTGCACATTACAAAGACTTAATTTGCTTCTCTCCTAGTTATCTTGCCCATGATCACCACACTAACATCAAATGTAAATCTACACGTAATTCTCCGTCTCAGAAACTTTCAATAGCCTAGCCTAAGTTCTGCAGCCTGGATCCAGAACTCTCCAGAATTGAGGCCTCTGTGTTAATCAAAAGGGTCTGTCACTACTTTGGGACGTAATCTGTACTTCAGCTAACATCCTCTCTAATCCCCCTGCCTTCTTCCCATTCCCTGCTCTTCAACTCACAGAACTTAACCCCACAACCACACTTCTGCTCATATCATTTCAATGTAGAATTTCATCCCATTGGAATCCTGTGCTTTTTTCAGGATGAAATTAAATGAAGCATTCTCTTAACTTTTTAGCCCATGATTATCTTGTCATTCTCCAAATGATTGTCTATTTCACATGCTTGTGTCAGGAAACAATACGTTGAACTTTTAGGAGAGAACAGAACTGTGGTTACTAGAGGTGGGAAAGGGGGAGCGGGACTGGCAAGAAATTGGTTAATGGACACAAAGAATGACTATGTTTTGTAATGATGAATATACTAATTATTCTGATTTGATCATCACGTATTGTACACATGTATTGATAGTCAACCCTATACCCCACAAATATGTATAATCAATTATGTTTCCATAAAAAAGAGACAATACAAATCTTCTCATGAACTTTTTGAAGAAGCCTCATACTTCAACCATTTTTTAAAGTCAATTATATTTCCATATAACAGCAACAAATAAAAAATACAACTTGAAAATGATATCATTTTTAATAGTACAATCAGTAAAGAACATCTAAGTATATATTTTTAAAAGGTGCATAATTTGAAGAATATTATAAAACATGATTTAAAAAACAAAACACCTGAGCATCCCCCATAATTAACATCATCACCTCACCTCCACCTCCATCTCCACCTCCACCTGCATCTTCACCTCAATTCAGCTTTCCAAAAGTTATAGATCTGTAGCTAAAAGAAGTATATGATGAAAATGGGGATCACAAGCTTGCTGGAAACTCTTATTAAAGAGCAAGGAAAAATGTGCATCAGAGAAATTAACTCTAATGCCACCAGCTTTCAAGTTGGCAAGAAATACAGGTAAATCTCCTAAGAGATGACCAGTAACTAGGAGATCCATTATTAATGGGAAAATTGGGCTTTTAAACAGCATGGGCTCCATACTGAGTCTATAGGCAATTAATTAGATCAGTGGCTGTGGCCAATGGAAAAGACTGAAATCCTACCACCACCAAAGAAGGGTTTCACATATGAGGGGGTAACAAAAAGAGGACAGACAGCTAGCTCTCTATTGGCAATTACATAGGAAATGTCTTTTGTTCCTCTCACTATCTCCTCTCTACATCAATACCACAGCGAGATATTCTCCATTTCCTTCATAATTGCTGGAACCCCAATGTCTCAATAATAGAAATACAGAGGCTACAATATGGAAATTAACAGGCTCATCCTGTGAATCCCTGGTCAGAACATACATAGAATATAGTTTTTAGTCCTGTGCATCAGACTTTAAGAGCTTTTTAAAAACTAATTGTGTCCAGGAAATTTCAAATTAGAAACAGAAGTGTCCCAAAATCATATTCTAAAGAATATCCAAAGAAACTGATTATCTTTAACCAAAAGGAAAAGGTAACTATCTTCAAACATTTGAAGGGATACTACATAGAAGAATTAGACTTATTCTCTGTGATTCCAGAAAGCAAACAAGTAGTAAATGTGTAAAAGTTAGAGGGAGACACATTTTTGTCTTAATAGTGGGGATGGAAAAACTTTCTAACAAGTGAAAATGGCCCACTTCCAAATGGACAGTGCTCTCACTTGGAGTGTTCCTGCAGAGGCTGAATATCAATCCACCAGGGCTGTTGTATGAGGAAGCCAAGTACTGGAGGGAAACTGTAATTTTACCTTCAAGTTCCACCTCTTCCCTTACTCCTAAAATTTATATTTAATTATTACTTATGTCACCCAACTTTTCACTTGGTTCTTCTTTTTTAATTTTCATGCATGTAAATTTTGTCCCTCATTTAGTAGAAAGCTTCCACAAGGAAAATCTTCTATGTATTTAGTGTATAAGGGCAAGCACACATAAGATGATCGTTATAGAATTAGGTTCCTAAGATTATTATCTTGTGATCAGAAGACATCTTTAAGAACATCTGGTCTTATCCTTCTTCTGTTTAAACATCCTCTATCTATATTATTTCTCTTGAATGATCCCCCAGTCCCCACTTACATACTTTCATTGATGGTGGACTCATTACCTCACAGAGTGCCCCAAAACATTTTGGGACCACTATAATTACCATGAATTCCACTATCTCAGTTATCTGTTGCTGAGTAACAAGCCACACACAGAGTTAATGTCTTAAAATAAAAGTGATTTTTATTTCTGTGGATTAGCTGGGTGATTCCCTGCTAGGTTAGCCAGGGCTCAATTATGCAGCTGCTTTCAAGTGGGGGTCATCTGAGCTGGAATATCCATGATGGCCTCATGTGTTTATTGGCAGGAGTACTTTGGTTCTCTGTCATGTGACCTCTTATTCTCCTCTACATAAGACTGACTTCATTCTGTGTCCCAAGTCTGTGTTTCAAAAGAACTCAAGTGGGGGTCATCTGAGCTGGAATATCCATGATGGCCTCATGTGTTTATTGGCAGGAGTGCTTTGGTTCTCTATCACGTGACCTCTTATTCTCCTCTAAACAAGACTGACTTCATTCTGTGTCCCAAGTCTGTGTTTCAAAAGAACGAAGGCAGACACTGCAGGGCATCTTGAGACCTAGGCTCCAGAACTCATATGAAATCACTTCTGCCACATTCTTTTGGTCAAAACCACAAGGGTAGTTCAGATACCAAGGGGTGGAGAAAAAGACTCCACTTCTGAAAAGGAGGAATGGCAAAGCCACATTGCATGGGAACGTACATGCTGGAATGGGTGAAATGTGTAGCTGTTAAGCAATCTAAATATTCAAAGAAATTACGGAGACTTTTTTCTGCATCTAACTCTTCCAATTGGTCCTTGATCTTCAATCACAAACCATATAGAGCAAATCCCTTTTTCAAATAATAGCTTTTCAACTGTTCGAAGAGAGCTGAAATTGGAATTACAAGTCTTTTCCTTTGTTCTTTTCACCATTCCTCAAATTATCGACTTTACTCTAGAATTATAGAATAACAACTCATACCTATTGAATCAGAAATTCTGCAGAATGGAGCCCAGCAGTCTATTTTAACAAGCCCTCCAAGTGATTCTGATACATGTTAAAGTTTGAGAACCACTGGTCTGGTCTTCTTTGCTTGATCATCTCTCCACAGTATTTAAAATTACAAATTTTAGAATTTATCTGCTTGCCCTAATCATTGCAACAGTAACTGAGACCTGCTGCTACTTGCTAGGTCCTACACAGAAGCAAAATTTCCCTACACTTGTTCCTAATTGTTAGCAAGGTAATAAACTGAAATATTGCTACTTGATAGCCAGTATTATCTACTCCTTTTTTTATTTATGACTATAATTTTTTAAGGAAACTATTGTCAACCATGTAGTTTGGGTGTAGTAAAAACTACATCTCCAGCTCCAGAAATGGCCCCTGATTGGCATAACCAATCAGATAATTCTATTCACCAATGCACAGTAATTGGCTCAGGAGTGGGCACATAAACCCACAAAATCCAGTGATGCTGAGGGTTTCTGGAAGAGAAATGCTTTTCCCAATTTCACTGGTTTTCATGGAGTAAGGGCATAAGATTTGAAGTTTGACTTTTGACTAAACTGAGGAATGAGAAACTGTCAGTGGTCATTTTGTAAGGCCTGAGAACACAGCCTACCCTGAAGTAGACCCGAGAGGTGGGATCCAGGTGAGTCCTGAAGCGAGACAGTTCTGAACCCTACCTACCTATGGAATTTGCATGTGCAAGTAGGGTGACCAACTATCTTGGTTTGCCTGGGAATGAGGAGTTTCCCAGGAAGAGGAACTTTCAGTGCTAAAACATGCAAAATCCTGGTCACACTGGGATGATACAAGAGATATTTAGAATTGATAAATCTCACATTTTGTCATTGGGAATAAGATGCAAAATGTCACTACAAAAGAACAACAGAATCTTTTTTGTGATGGAATTTTTGTCACTAGATTTTTGTTTCAAAGGTGATGCATTGTAAATGTGAGTTACAAAATTTCCACTTTCTGTTGCAACATTGCTACATGACTTTTAAACAACTGCAATTATTAGAGGTGGGAAAGGGGGAGGGGGTTGGCAAGAAACTAGTTAAAGGTCACAAAGATTGATTACGTTTTATAAACATGACTATACTAATTATCCTGATTTGATCACCACATATTGTATATATGTATTGATACTTGATCCTGTACCCCTCAAGTATATATAATCAATAAAAATAAATAACAAAAAAATTAAGCAGACAAAACCTTATATTAATCTAAATCCATTTACTGAAATGATGAATGAGTAGGAAGACATTCAAAGCACATAGTTAACAGTTTTCTGGAAGAGTGACAGGCAAGTTCAATTCCCTAGGAAGTAATAAACTAAGAATCGACAAAACAAATTTAATACTAATAATTTTAATTTGCATAATGTCTCATAAAAAGTGCTCTCAAAATGTGTGAAGAAATGTTTGAGAAGCACATAGAATAGAAGCTGCACCATTTGTTAAAGGTTAAGAATTATAGTTCCAATTTTGATTCGACTTAAACTTTATCTGCATTTATTTGCATTTGTATCCTTAGACATTCAATAGGAATAATGTTCGTGACCTATTGCATTTGGTCACAATGCATTAAAAACTAAGACTATGTATGGTAAATCACAAGATGAATACAAATTACGCTGAAACCAGCCAGGTTGGCTTTCCCTATCCCTACACCTGAGGTTTATAACACTACCTTGGAGGAACCTTTTGGTACCTTAAGAAAAAAATGGCACTATAACTCAAAAGTGTGAAATTGCAAAACCTATTATTTTAAGAGCATGATCTTAATATAGTAGCACAAAATAAACCCTTGTTTTTCCTTTTCTGTGACACAGCTGTCATCTGTGCTTTGACCATAGCTGTTAATTTAGTCTATGACTACTTAAATTCCAGCTGAGCAAAAGAAACTGTAGTTCATTAAAATCCACTTTCAATTCAAACAACTGCCATCCGTACAAGCTGTCCCTGCAATTAAGGAAATGTAAAGTGATCCCCTGCAGAGAGGAATAAAGTCAAATCAGAAGCTAGGCCAGCAAATCACTTTCTCTTTACAGCTTCCCAGAAAAGCTTTGGCAGAGGACATGACCAGACCATGAACTATCATAAATAGATGAAGGTTTGTTTGTATCGTCCCTCTATATATTCGCCACATGTAAGAAATTTTCTCCCTGAACTGTCCGAGATTCTGGATTCTGTCCAGATTCCATACACTGCCAATAACTGTACTGCAAGCAAGTTTTATATGATCAAGAAATCTGGAGAGTTTTAGGAATGATTACGACATTGGGCATATCAAGTCTACACTGCTTTACTTCTGAATTCCCTTCATTATAAATTCAAATAAGCCTCAAGCCCCTATAATTCTACTTTTCAATGCATTCTCATAACTGAGCTGCAAATTTCCTTGCACTTGAAATAATCCTTTTCCTTGTCTTTGAGCATGAGGAAATACGAAATCTACACACAATTATTACAGTGTTATTCAAAAACTCATTTATCCTATGCCTTCTTAAAAAATTATTGTATTAAACATCGCACTGCTACCCTCCTGACAGCATTTTTACATGCTCTTAATTTTAATAACTCTCTATGTTGTTTGCTTGATTAGTTTTGGGAAAATATGAGAACCAGAATTTAGTTTAGTTTGTTGCCATTAATGACTCATTTTTTAAATCAGTTATTAATAATCAAATACGAAGTTGTGCTCTTTTGAGTCTGACAACTCAGAAGCTGCTTGAAATCCATGAAATAAATACAGAAATGTAGAATCATTGTTGCATTTTTAAATGAAATTTATGAGAGTCCATTGTTTGCTCTATTTCCCTCCCCACCCTCTTCCCCCACCCCCACACCTCAGAAAGGCCATTGGTTTTTTGGTTTTTGTTAGATTTAAATTTAAATTTAAATTAATTAAATTATTTATTTATTTATTTATTTTAACTACTCAGTATACATTGTAGTTGATTTTCGTGACCTTTACTCATTCCTCTTCCCCCCCTTTCTCTCTCCTCCCCCCAACACTACATCATATCTGTTCACTTGTCTTAACAAGTTCAAGGAGTTGTTGTGATTGTTGTATCTTCCTCCCCCACCCTTTATTCATTTGTGTGTTTATTTATTTTTAGTTCCCGCAAATAAGTGAGAACATGTCATAATTCTCTTTCTGTGCCTGACTTGTTTCACTTAATATAACTTTCTCTAAGTCCATTCATGCTGTTGTGAATGGTAGTATTTCATTCTTTTTTATAGCAGAGTAGTATTCCATTGTGTAGATATACCACATTTTCTGTATCCACTCATCTGATGATGGACATTTGGCCTGGTTCCAACTCTTGGCTATTGTAAATTGTGGTGCAATGAACATGGGAGGACAGGGATCCCTGCAGCATGGTGATTTTCATTTCTCTGGGTATATTTCCAGCAATGGAATCACTGGGTCATATGGTAGGTCTATCTGCAATTGTTTTAGGAACCTCCGTACCATTGTCCATAAAGGCTGCACCATTTTGCAGTCCCACCAACAGTGTATGAGAGTTCCTATTTCTCTGCAACCTCTCCAGTACTTATCATTCTCAGTCTTTTGGATATTAGCCATCCTAACTGGAGTGAGATGGTATCTCAAAGTGCTTTTGATTTGCACTTCCCAGATGCTGAGTGATGTTGAGCATGTTTTCATGTGTCTGTTGGCCATTCATATGTCTTCCTTTGAGAAATGCCTATTCAGCTCCTTTGCCCATTTTTTTAATTGGGTTATTTGGTTTTTTGCTATAAAGTTGTTTGAGTTCCTTGTATATTCTGGATATTAATCTTTTGTCAGATGTATAGTTTGAAAATATTTTTTCCCACTCTGATGGTTGTCCTTTCACTCTGTTGATTATTTCTTTTGCTATGCAGAAGCTTTTTAGTTTGACATAATCCCATTTGTTTCTTTTTCCTTTGGTTGCCTGTGCTTTTGGGTCATATTCATGAAGTCTGTACCCGCTCCTACTTCCTGGAGTGTTTCCTCTACGTTTTCTTTCAGGAATTTTATTGTTACAGGGTGTATATTTAATTCTTTAATCCATTTTGAGTTGATTTTGGTATATGGTGAGGTCTAGTTTCATTCTCTGACATATGAATATCCAGTTTTTCCAGCACCATTTGCTGAAGAGGCAGTCTCTTCCCCAGTGTGTAGACTTGGTGCCTTGGTCAAAGATCAGGTGGCTATAGGTGTATGGGTTGATTTCTGGTTTCTCTATTCTATTCCATTGATCTGTGTGTCTGTTTCTATGCCAGTACCATGCTGTTTGCGTTATTATAAGCATTGTAATATAGTTTAAAGTCAGGTAGTGTTATACCTCCAACTTTATTTTATTTTGCTCAGGATTGCTTTGGCTATGTGTGGTCTTTTGTTATTCCATATAAATTTCTGAATAGTTTTTTCCATTTCTGAGAAAAATGTCATTGGAATTTTGATTGGGATTGCCTTGAATCTGTAGATCACTTTGGCCAATATGAACATTTTCACAATGTTAATTCTTCCAATTCAAGAAAATGGGATATCTTTCCATCTTCTTGTGTCCTCTTTAATTTATCTCAACAGTGGTTTGTAGTTATTGTTCTAGAGATTTTTCACATCCTTGGTTAACTTTATTTCTAAGTATTTTATTTTTTTGATGGCTATTGTAAATGGGCTAGATTTCTCTTTCTACATGTTCACTGTTGGATTATAGAAATGCTACTGATTTCTGTATGTTGATTTTGAATCCTGCAACTTTGCTGAACTCATTTATCACCTCCAAGAGTTTTTTTGTAGAGGCTTTAGGCTGTTCAATACATAGGATCATGTCATCTGCAAACAGGGACAGTTTGACTTCATCTTCTAAAATCTGGATGCCCTTCATTTCCTTCTCTTCTCTGATTGCTCTGGCTAGTACTTCCAACAGTATGTTGAATAGGAATGGTGAGAGTGGGCATCCTTGTCTAGTTCCTGTTCTTAAGGGAAAATCTTCCAGCTCTTCCCTTTTCAGGATGATATTGGCAGTGGGCTTATCATATATGGCTTTAATAGTGTTGAGATACTTTCCATCGATACCTAACTTATAGAGAATCTTTATTATGAACAAATGTTGAATTTTGTCAAATGCTTTTTCAGCATCTATAGAGATGATCATATGGTCCTTGTGTTTGATTTTACTGATACTGTGTATCACATTTATTGTTTTGCATATGTTGAACCAACCTTGCATCCCTGGGATGAATCCCACTTGATAATGGTGTATAATTTTGTGTATGTGTTGCTGTATTCTGTTAGCTAGTATTTAAATGAGGATTTTTGCATTTATATTGATCAAGGATATTGGCTTGTAGTTTTCTATTTTTGATATATCTTTGTCTGGTTTTGGTATCAGGTTGATGTTTGCCTCATAGAATGAGTTTGGGAGAATGGCCTCTGTTTCAGTCTTTTGGAATAGTTTGTAGAGAATTGGTATCAGTTTCTCTTTGAAGGCTTGGTATAACTCTGCAGTGAACCCATCTGGTCTTGGGCTTTTCTTTTTTGGGAGCCTTCTGATAACAGCTTCAATCTCTTTTATTGTTATTGGTCTGTTCAGATTTTCTATATTTTCTTGGCTCAGTTTTGTGGTTTGTATGTGTCCAGAAATTTAACCACTTCTTACAGATTTTCAAATTTGTTGGCATATGGTTGTTTATAGTAGTCTCTAATGATTCCTTGTATTTCTGAGGTATCAGTTGTAATATCACCTTTTTCATTTCTAATTTTTATTTAGGTTTTCTCTCTTCTTAGTTATCTGTGCTAAAAGTCTGTCAATTTTATTTATCTTTTCAAAAAACCAACTTTTTGTTTCATTGATCTTTTGTATCATTTTTCACGTTTCTATTTCATTTAGTTCTGCTCTGATCTTAATTATTTCTTTCCATCTACTAACTTTGGGTTTGGATTGTTCTTTTTCTAGTTCTTTAAGGTGAAGTGTTTGTTTATTTGTGATCTTTCTATTCTTCTGAAGTAAGCATTTAATGGGATAAGTTTCCCCCTTAGTACTGCTTTTGCAGTATCCTACAGGTTTTGGTATGATGTGTCATTATTTTCATTAGTTTCAAAAAAAAATTTTTTTTTCCTTTTTGTCTTTTTTACTGACCGGTAACGGGATCGCAACCCTCGGTGTTGCGCCCGCACCGCGCTCAGCCAGTGAGCGGGAACCAGTCTCCACATGGGATCCGAACCCTCGGTGGGAGCGCTGCCGCGCTCCCAAGCGGCGCATTCTCCAGTGTGCCACCAGGCCGGCCCTCAAAATTTTTTTGATTTCCTGTTTAATTTCTTCTTGGACCCATATGTCATTAAGTAGAATGTTGTTTAATTTCCATGTGTTTGTATAGTTTCCAGAGTTTCATTTGTTATTGATTTCTAATTTTAATCCATTGTGATTGGAAAAAATACATGGAATAATTCCAATTTTTTTTGAATTTGTTGAGACTTGATTTGTGACCTAACATGTGGTCTATCCTGGAGAGTGTTCCACGAGCTGATGAGAAGAATGAATACTCTGAGGTTGTTAGATGGAATGTTCTGTAGATATCTGCCAAGTCCAATTGGTCTAAGGCGTTGTTTAGATCTTGTGTTTCTCTATTGATTTTTTGCCTACATGATTTGTCCAATGTTGAGAGTGGGTTGTTCAGATCCCCCACTATTATGGTGTTAGTTTCTATCTCATTCTTTAGATCTAATAGTGTTTGCTTTATAAATCTGGCTTCTCTGACATAGAGTGCGTGCATATTTGTGATTGTTATGTCTTCTTGATGGAGAAAAGGCCATTGTTTTGAACTAAGCTCCTGCACTAGGCCCCAACAGATCAGATCAAACCAGAATGAAGTAACTTGTGTTATGTGCCAAATAATCAAACTGAACTTTAAAATGGGATGGTTTTCCAAAAACAGGAGCTTCCCAGTAACCAGTCAGAAGGGGCCAAGTCAACCTGAGCAGGCATGACAATGAAGTCCCCTCTGCTTTAACGCTATAAGGAAAGTAACTGTGAAATGACCTATTTACTTTTTGTTCCCTATTTCTGCTTCTTCAGCCTTTTTCTGCTTATAAACTCACCTCTTCTGCTCAGCTCATTTGAGCTCCTTTTCTAGTTCATAGATGAGATGCTGCCCAATTCATGAATCACTAATAAAAGAAAATTAGATCTTTCAATAAAATTTGTTGAAATTTTGTTCTTCCACAAGATGAACCCCAAACAATTTACCAGTGTACTAGATCTATCCCAGTCCCCCACAATCTCTCACTACCTTCTTTCATCAATCCTCACCTCCCCTCTCCCTGCCACAGACATACAAACACACATGCTCATCTGTTATTTGAGAGATTGAAATATACTGAATAAGAAAATCAGATGCAGACACTTAACTGGTTGCTTCTTCCTTTCACCATACACATCATCCCCCCATCTCTGTAATATATTTTTATGACCTAATGTGCAGAATTGATGCAAAAAATAAACACATAGATCAGTGGAAAAAAATACAAAGTTCCACAGAAATCCCACTCTATATAAAGTTCTGTGGTTTACAATTATAGAGAGAAACATCACAAAGAAAAACATAAACAGCTATGTACACCAAAGGACATGTGTCCACTGCGGAGGGGGTATGGAAAGGCCATAATTATAAGAAACAATAAAGAGGGAGAGAAATTGCAGCAAAATCAATAGACAAGAGATAAATATCTCTATCAGGTAAATAGCTCTTCCAAATCCATAAAGAGAACATCAAGAATTTCATAGATACAAACAATAAAAAGATGTTCACCTTGGTAATCAATGTCAGGGAAACTCTGAAATATCATTTTACACCTATTAAATTAGTTTAAGAAAATATTTTATAAATGCTGGTGAGGCTTGAATAAAAGAGTAAATTTAATACCACCAGAAATTAGTATAAACTTCTGGAAAAGCAATATGATAAAAATAATGCATCACCAATTACTTAAACATTTGTACTATTGAACCCAATAATGCAACTGATGGATATTTATTCTAAGGAAATAATCGAAGAAAACAACTATCTGCTGAAATGCATTCTCTTCAGAATTATTTATACAATAATTCAAATGTATAATTATAAGAAAGCAGTTTACAGAAGAAAGAACTATCTCAGTAGTTACTCACTGAAGCCTTATTTATACTAGTGGGGAGAAAAACCCTAGAACCAAATTAATACCTAACAAAGAGAAACTATGTAAATAATGATATCAGTTCTATGGTATATGATGCAGCTATTTTAAACAATAATCGTAAGTGCTATATGTAAATCCAGAAATGATACAATATTTACTAAAAAGTAAAAAATTATATGATTGCAAATACATTATAGAGTGGAATTACTTTTTTCTTCAAATTTTCTTTTATTTCTTAAAATTCTCATCAAAATAAAAATAGAGGCACTTTTGTAAGTAGGTGTCAATTCATAGGCTGCAAGCAAGCACCTTATAGTGAAAGTAAATTTGTGATATGTCTAATTCCCTTGAGAAATAGAAATGGACTTCACCAACTTGTTGCTGCTTCCTCCTGGGCACCAGCATCTTTTACATTTTGTTTTGGCTATATGACTGTTTTTGCCAGTGGAATATCTGCAAATGCCACTTTCACATCTGGCCCATAAAAAACTGTTCACATGCAAATCTGTGTGCCTTTTTTGCTGTACTAGCTTGATATAGACAGCCATGTTGACCTTGAAAGCCTTATGGTAAAGACCACACCATAAGATAGAAGGAGCCTGGGTCCCTGAATCACTGCCTGGAGCTGAGCTGCATATCCATCCATTTCGACTTTATGTTAACCTGCTGAGACTTTTAGATATATTAATTACATTAGCTAGCTTTACTCTAATTTCCCCTGATTTTTAGTTTGAGGATTTCTAATTAGCTTTAGTAAGGTACTAGATGGAAACAAGTTGGAGCTTAATAAGGAAACATTTCCATGTTAAAACTTTGTAGCACCCATGCAGATAACCCTGATACTACTCTTTCTCTTTCAGTATAAACTCTTTCATTCTCTTATCTGTCATCCCCCTTCTTCTGGTTTAGACTTTTTCTTCTAAGAAAAAATTCATAATTTTGGTTTCAAATTATCATGCCAATAGCACTTGAAAATACCCTAACCAAATCATAAGGAAGAAGGAGAATTATTGATTGACTACTCTGCAGTCAATTACACCAGGTGGGTGTTTGGTGGACACAGGTGAGCTGTCACATAGCCAAAGGCAAGCCAAGGAAAAGGAAGTCTGAGAGCTTATGGCTGTGGGATGCATTCATATGCCTCTCTTGTGCTTCAGAGAGCAAAGAACTTTAAAAGTCAGTTGGTTAAAAAGGCATTGGTTCAGAATATTCCTCGAGGTTCAAAGGCTTCAGGGAAAAGTTATCAAATTTCTTGCCACTACCTGAAGATTAAATTGTCAGGGCATATTCTCCTCAGCAGGGATGGCAATACTCAAAGGACACATGCCAGCATTAGCCCATGCAGATATCACTAATGATCATGAGACTTTGCCAGATGATTCTGAACCATGTCACCTACCCACTGATTGTTAGTGAGATGAGAAATTGCCATCCCTGCTCCAAAGGCTGGGTATTTTCTCTAAGGATCTTGCAATTGTAGTTGAAGGCTGCTTGTCCTGAGATATTGGGAGGGTCTTTTGGAGCTATCAGAATAATTTAAGTTGCACAACAGGGGTAAGGGATCAGAAGTATGATCTCTTAAACAAACAAACAAAAAACCCATTTATTTTAAACTCTTAAATTCATAACAAGCTGTTTCTACACATCAGACGTTGTTACAGGCAAATGTTAACAATGGGAGCATCTAGCACACATTTCTGGGACTCAGCCTTCTGTTGATAGAATTTGTTCATTCATTGATTCAATAAGTGTTTCGATACTTAGTCTGTGCCTAACCGTTCTAGGTGTTAAAGATGGAGCAATGAAAGAAAGGCAGGGAAAAGACCAATAGGCCTGCCCTCATTGAGTTTATGTTCTGTATAGTGGGAGGCACAAACCATACAGATATGTATTTTGTCTAGTGTTGTGAAAAAAAAGTAAGTTGGGGTACAGTGGATCTGGAATGCATGGGAGGGAAGAGGACTGCTTCCTTGTAGGGTAGTTACAGAATGCCTCCCTGATACAGTGATGTTTTGAGCAGAACCCAAAGGGAAGAGGTAACACACACAATGGCCCTGAGGCAGGAATATCGTTGGCATTTTTCAAGAACAGCAAGGTGTCAAGTGTGGCTGCAGCAAAGTAGCAAAGGAAAATAAGGTAGAAGGTGACTGTGATGGTGGGGGAAAAGCAGCAGATTTTGGAAGCTTGGTAGAGTGGATAGTTAGAACTCTGACTTTACTCTGCGTGAAGTAGGGAATTACCAGAAGCTTCTAAGAAGAGGAACAACCCGGTTTTACTTTCATTTTAAAGATAACTCTGCTGTGTTAATGGTAGACTGTATGGACCCAGGGATGAACTGGGGAAACCAGTGAGGATACAGCCTCATTGATACAGACAAAAGAAAATTATGGCCATGCCCAAGATAGCATCGGGCACAGGTGTATAAAATGTTTGTATTCTTGACATATTTTGAAGGTCAAGACAACAAATAGTGAGGTAGGAGAGAAAACAATACATCAGTGATGGCTGCAAGGTCAGAGGAACAGTACAATAGATTTGGTATTTACTGATATGTGGGATTCTCTTAACGTGTATCTTTAGTGGAAAGCTTGAGTATTTATTTGTGCCTTCTTTACTTTCTATTAGATGATGCTACGCATCAAATATGTCCTCCAAAAATTCATGTATTGGAAACTTGATCTCCATTGCAACCATGTTAAGAGGGTGAGAAATCCAATTATGGTATTGGAAAGGTGGGTCATTGAGAGGTGATTGGATTGTGAGGACTGTGCCCTTGTGACTATGTAACAGTCTAAACAGAAGTGACTCTGGTTTGTTAAACCTTTGAATCCAAAAACTTGTTTTCTCCTGTAACCTAAATCACATAGCCTGAAGCTAAATGCTAAAACACAATGACTCTTGCTCTCACATTGTACACAAATAGAGAAAAATTATTAACCCAGATGTCCATCCTTCACTAGCTTTCTAACCTGATCTTATTTGAGAATAACAGGAACTGAACCCATGAAGAATGAAGTACATTAATCCATTCATAAAGTAATGAGTCATCATGGGTGTAGTTCTGATGGCTTTATAAGGAGAACAAGGGAGGTTAGCTCTTGTTCAGGCCATTCTCACCATGTGATGCCCTGGTTGAGAGAGTTCCCACCCAGAAGGCAGCCTTCATCAGATGCTACCTCTGCACCATGAACTTCCCAGCCTCTAGAACAGTAAGAAATAAACATCTTTTCTTTATACATCACTCTGTGTCAGGTATTCTGTTCTAAGCAATAGAAAATGGACTAATACAGATAATAAGGACATATTTATAACTTATATAGTTAAGAATTCTGAGGGCTATTTTATGGCGTGCCTTTTTCTCTTCTATTTCTTCCCAGTCGCCCTGCCCTGAAACATCTTTCTCAACAACATCTCCAATGTCTCACCCACCTTTACCTTTCCACTCATGTTTCCTCCATTTAGACTCTCAGGACTTCTCACCTGGAATATCACAGCAGCCTCCTAATTGGCCTCCAGCCTTCAGTCTTAAACACTTCCAGCCTCTCCCATGCTGACTAAGCACAAATGGGATTGTCACCACCATGTTCAAAAATCTTTGATGGTCTCTCTCTGCCTACTGAATAAAGACCATGCCTCTTTGAGAGACAAGAATCCACATAATGGGCTTTTTCAGCCTGGCTTCTCATTCCCTGGCCCATCATCTGCCCCTTGTTTTTATCTCCCATGCTCCTTGCTTCTTTACTTTAGCTGGTTTGTATTATCCACTCTTCCTAAACCTGCTCCAGCCCCAAACTCACTTCTATTGTGCATGTAGAAATGTTACCAATTCTTTAATATCCATCATTCCAATGAAGCCTTTGAGCTTCACCCAGTAAGAATTCATCTTTTCCTCCCTACATATTCACAACCCTTTGAGGTTATTTATGTATCTGTTTCTACATCCCCTTTCAGGTAGTGACCTACTGGATGAGAACATAGAATTTGTCATATAAACCTCACCTTCACAGTGCTCAGCAGAGTACTTCTCATAATAGGTCTTCTATAAATATTCATGGTGGGTTTAAGAGTAAACTGTTGCTGCAGTGACAATGGTCTTAATATCGAGAAAAGATGTGCAGGATTTGGGGTTGGTCCTCACACATAAAAATTACACACACACACACACACACACACAATATGTTTCCAACTGCATTTTTCTTTTATAGGATATTATTCTTATCATAGTCTATTCATAACAAAACTACCAAAACAATGTATTTTGAAGGTCGTATTCAGATAACTATCCATAAATGTAAGCTCCTCTAGAGTAGTACTTAGAAAACATTGTAAAATAAATTAGATGTTTTGTTCCTCTGAGGCTAAGTATGTTTTTATTTTCCTGTGCAAATAAAAAATATTGATTTTTCTTTTTCGTTTTGGGGAAAAAAACAACTCTCTAAAACATACTAGGTATACTGCTAATGTGCTACAGAAGCCAAATGTCTAAAGGGCACTGAATAGAAAAATGAATACTATATCTCATAACTTAAGGATATCTTAAGGGAAAACCAACAAATACTGTAATTTGGAAAGTTGAGGCTAGCTGGTTATACTCTGCTTAATATTAGGAGTGCCTCCAGAACTCACTTCATAGCTGTATATTAATGTTATTGGTATAAATGTCTTTTTTCTACAAGATTGTTGCCTCCAGAGCCTCACTTGACTCCTGTCTATTAAAATTATTGTTATAAAATATATTTTTCTTCCCTAGATTATAAATTCCTTGAGGGATGTTGGTATGGATTGAATTGTGTGCCCCAAGTTTTATGTATTAGAAGCTTGATCCCCACTGTGACTGTTAAGAGGGTGGGAAATCCTATTATGATTATTGAAAGGTGGGGCCTTGAGGAGGTGATTCAATTAGACCATGCCCTAGTGAATGGACTAATAATGGTGGTCATGGGTGTGTTTCTGAGGGCTTTAAAAGGAGAGCACGTGTGAGTCTGTCTCTCTGCTCCACCATTCTCACCATGTGACACTCTGCATTGCTGTAAAGCCACCACCAAAGAAGACCCTAACCAGATGTGTTCCCTGGACTTTGGACTTCCGAGCCTCCAAAACTATAAGCAATTAATTTCATTTTCTTACAAATTACCCAGTTCCAGGTATTTTGTTACAAGCAAAAGAAACAGCCTAACACAGTTATACTGTATTCCCTAAAGCTATTGGTATAAACATTTTTCCTTACTAGATTTTAAGTTCCTGGAGGGCGGGATCTATCTTTTCTTTAAATTCCCCACAACTCTTACCATAGAGCTTTGCATATAGCATTCACACAAGAAATCTTAAATTCCTCTTAACCCTTGACTACTACTCCTTTAACTTCCTTTTCTTTGCTAAAGGACACTAAAACACTCAAGTCACTATCCTTGATTTAGAACTTTGTATTATTATCTGTACTATATACTCAGAAGCTGTAACAGAGAGCCAAAATAATAGTTTAATCAGTCCAGATGTAAGCTTCCTAAGACTTACTCCCCCAGCCCATCCTACCTCTGCAGGTGACTCTGGGCTACTGTGTGTGGTTGCAGGATGTGCACTTCACAACTCTATGGAGTCCCATTCACAGAGTGGTCTATGGGAACGGTGCCCACTGTGCTAAGGCAGGGTACAACTGCACAGTGGTATTCAGCAGCCCTGTGGCTGCTCCACAGTGGCAAATATCCAGGCTCTTTTACTCTATATATTGTTCCACTATTCCTGGGGCGTTCCAAGGTCCATCTTGGATCACTGCCACCACATCCACATTCCAATAAAAGCATGCTTACTGGAAGTTTCATGTGCCACTTCCACTCACTTTCCATTGGCTAGAACTTAAGTCACACAGCTATGCCTAGCTGTAAGAGAGCCTGGAAAATATCTTTATTCTCAGTGCCAAATTAAAACTGAAGGGTTCAATTACTATAAAAGTGGAGGAGAGATTTGGAGGACAACTAACAGTCTCCATTACAAACCAGAATGCCACCTTTCATTTTGGGAAGTCACTTTCATTTCAGTTTCTGCAGTCTTTATTACAGCTATCACGGCTCCTTTATCTCTGATAGCACAGTGTTTTTTCAGGCCTGATTTATTTGTTGCCTGAACTCCTGCAACAGCCTTCCAACATTTGCCTGCCTCCAGTCCCTTGACTCCAATCCTTGACTGATGTGAAATTCCAGCTAACCTGATCCATCTTTCTAGCCTTAATTTGTCCTGCTGTCTCTTACACGCTATTTTGTTTGGTTCCAGCTGTACACATTCTGTATTTTCCCACCTGTGGGTTTTCTCAGACTGTTGCCTTTGCCAAGATTGCCTTTCTGGCCCAATTACATATCACTATCTTAACTCTCCTTTCAGCTCCAGATCAAAAATGTCCCACCCCCACCACTCATGACCTGACCTCTTGTAAGCTCTGTTTCACTTGTATATCCATACACCAATTTTTATAAGTTTTATTTAGATGCAATATAAATATGGTAAAGTATACATATCCTAAGGATCAAACTCTGTGAATTTTTACATCTGTATATACCTGTTTTGGTAGGTATATAATTTTTGCTCTCATGACCTTCACCTTCTGATATCACATCTGTGAACATGTTACATTATGTGCCAAAAGGGACCTTGCTGATGTAATTAATTAAGGTTACTAATAAGTTGACTTTAAGACAGGGAGATTATCCTGGATCACCAAGGAAGGCCCAGTGTAATCTCATGAACCTTTAAAAGTAGAACTTCCAGGAAATGAAATGAATACATCAAAAAGACACCCGGACTCCCATGTTCATTACAACACTATTCACAATAGTCAAGAGATGGAATCAATCTAAATACCCATCAATGGATAAATGGATTTTTAAAAGACACAAAAAACTGTGGTGTATATACACAATGGAATACTACTCAGCTATAAGAAGAGGTGATATCGTATCATTTACAGCAACATGGATAGAACTGAAACAATCATGATAAGTGAAGTCAGGCACAGAAAGTCAAATACTGCATGATCTCACTCACATGTGGAATCTAAAAGGAAAAAAAAAAGTGGTTCTCATAGAAGAAGAAAGTAGAGTAATGGTTACCAGAGGCCAGGAAGGGAGAGGGTGGAGGTAGAAGTGGTGGATTAATGGTACAAAATTATGCTGTCTACCCTAAGTGATTCATTGTGCAGTCTAGCATGTATTGAAACAACACACTGTACTCCACAAATATGCACAAGTGTTAAAATAAAATATAAATAAAAAATAAAATAAAAGTAGAACTTCCTACCAGCTGAAGGCAAGGGAAGAAGTCAGAGAGGAGCAATAGAAGGGGAACTCAGAGAGACTTGGATTGTAAGGAGAACTTGTTGCACCACTGCTGCTTTGCAGATGGAAGGGGCCATGTGAGAAGGAATGTGGTGGTCTTGAGGAGCTGAAAGCAGCCCCCAACACAATCAGCAAGGAAATGGGGACCTCAGTCCCACAACCGCAGGGAACTGGAATCTTCCAACACCCCAAATGAGCTTGGAAGTGAATTTTTCTTCCGAGCCTCCAGATAAGAGCCCAGCTCAGCTGATACCTTGATTTTGGTTTTGGGAGACCCTAAGCAGAAAAAGCAGCTGAGCCCACAGGGACTTCTGACCTACAGAACCGTGAGATAATAGGTGGGTATTTTTTCAGTGCACAAAGTCTGTGGCAACGTATTACATTGGCAGAAGAAAACTAATATATCCATGTAAGCTGCCCCTGGCTCAAGATCAGGAATACTTCTAGTACTTTATGCCTCCTTAGTCAATAACTCCCCACCAAAGGACATCATTATTCTCATTTCAATCATTATAAATTAGTTGGGCCTATTTTTGAGCTTTAGGTAGAACCACATAGAATGTACTCTTTTGTATTGGTTTCCTTTACTCAACATTATGTCTACAAGATTCAACTTTATTATTGCATATAGCAGTGTTAACTCTTAGTTATTGATTGATAAAACCCCCTTAAATTTATCTATCCATGACTCTTGATGGATAATCGGGTTGTCTCCAGTTTAAGGCTATAATAAAGAATGACATTATAAGCATTCTTGGACATATCTTTTGGTGGACACATGCACCATTTCTCTTAGTCATATATCTAGGAACGGAATTGCTAGATCTATGCATAGGTATATATACACAGCTATCACAGATATTGCCAGTTTTCCAGATTCATCCTTCTACCAGCAGTATACGAGTGTTCCAGTTGCTCCACAACTTCAGAAACAACATATTGTTCATCATTTTAATTGTAGCCATTCCGGTATGTTATATCTTGTGGTTTTAGTTTGCATAACTCTGATGACTAATGATTTCATGCACTTTCTCCTATGTTCTTGGATAAGCTCTTTTGTGAAGTGCCTATTCTAATCTTTTCCTCACTGGTTTATTGTTCATTTTAGATAGGATATATGTACTGTGAATATATTCTCCCAGGCTGTGATTTGCCTGTTTATTCTCTAAAGAAGTCTATTAATAAATAGAAGTTCCTAATTTTAATGAAGTCCAATTTCTTTATTTCCTTTTTCACCAAGTACTTTTTGTCCCACGTAGGAAATATTTCCTAATCCAAAGGTCGTGAAGATGTTCTATGTTTTCTTCCAGAAGCTTGACTTCACCTTTCAAATTTAGTCTTTGATTCATGTCATATTAATTTTTGCATATGCTGAGGTAAAAAACAAAGTTCATTTTTTCCCTAATAGATATCTAATTACCCCAGCACCATTATTAAGAAAACCATCTTACTTCTGTGGGTCCATCTACTTCTGAATTCTCTAATTCTGTTTCAGATTCCTTTTGTCTAGCTTCGCACCAATACCATAGTGTCTTCATTAATTAGCATAAAATAAGGCTTGATAGCTCACACTTTAAACCCACAAACTTCTTCAAGATTATCCTGATTATTCTTGTCCCTATGCACTTCAGTATAAATTGTAGAAATCTGACAATTTACATTAAAAGAGAATCTTCCTGGAATTTTAATTGGATTTGTACTGAATCTATAGATCAATTTGGGGAGAATTACCACCCTAACACTATTAAGCTGCTTAATCCATGAACAAGTTATAACTCTCCATTTTATTTAGGTCTTCTTTAATGTCTCTCTTAATTTCTGTAGTTTCTATGTAGGGCTTTTGCCCATCTTTTGTGAACTTTATCCCAGGGAATTTCTGATACCATTGTAAATATTAATTTTTACATATTTTTCATTGTTGCTAGTATACAAAAAATACAGTTGACTTTGTGTACTGATCTTATATTCAGTGAACTTGCTAAATAAACTCACTTGTTAAGAATCTGTCTGTAGATTCTTCTGAGTTTCCTCTTTCTACACACACAAAACCATCTGTGAATAAGTTTTGTTTCTCTTTCTCATTCTTGTACTTTTTCTGCCTTATTTCACTAGCCAGGACCCCCAGCACAAGGTTGAATGATTTTTTTTTGACCAGTAAGGGGATCGCAACCCTCAGCACAGTTCAGTCTGCACCACGCTCAGCCAGTGAGCGCACCGGACACCCCTATGTAGGATCCGAACCCGCAGCCTCGGCACTCCCAGAGCTGTACTCTCCTGAGTGAACCATGGGGCCGGCCCTGAATTGAAATTTTAATAGTGGTCACATACTTGTAGCTGGAAGGAAAACATTCAATATATCACCCTTCAGTATGGTATCCACTGTAGGCTCCCTCTAGATATTAGTTACTGGATTTTAAACATTCCCTTTTATCCTCAATTTGCAGGACAGGGAAGCTACACACAAGAGTTTTACGGAGATGAGGTATCTTTGGGACCTCCAGGATCCCCTTTTTCACCACTCTGAGACTTCTTTGGACGCCCAAGCATTCGATATCCTCCTGCTCCTGCCCTTTTCTCCAACAAGCTCTTGCTTTCAGTCCTTCAGGTGTAAACTCAAGATGTTTATTTCCATCAGTGATCATAATGTTTTTGTTGTTCTTTGTGTATTGATTCAGTCATTACTTTATTTTACAAAAGATTTTAGAAGATTTCTAAGAACCATACATCAAACTGGAAAGGTAGAAATAGATAGTTAGCCTTATGGAAAATATAGATAGTGTAGAAAATCACCACCAAGTCATAATTAACAATGTAAATGCATGCAAGTCATATCCTACAGTATTATTAATTTTGACCTGCAAATTTTTCTGATTACCTTTCTACAGTATGTTGTAAGTTTAGCACTGGCTATAAGAAACAATCATATCCATCCCTCATAGGCCACAAAGGTTTCTTAGCACTAGGATTTGAATAAAACCTCTTCTCTAATGATCTTCACATAAGTAGAGGATATTATCCACAACTCTGGAAAAAGTGCAGTAGCAGATTGCCCGTGTGTTTATTTAGTTTTCCTCAAGATAAGCAGAGAGCATAATTCCAGAGCGGAACTCACTAAACCCAGTTTTACAAGCTCCAAATATTTTGGAATACGTAGCCTGTTACTGATGCTCCTTTTTGATCCACAGGACATGGGAGGAGGGAGGTAGCACATCCACTTTGTTTGGAAGAATGGTCTTAAAAGGCTTCAAGTTAGTTTGCAATTCTGCTGGAATTGTGTGGGGATTTTTTGTGTTTGTTTGTTTGTTTGTTTGTTTGTTTGTTTGTTTTAATGTGAGTTGTGCAGTGCACATTTTATAATTAATTTCTGGAAAAGGCTTCCTTATTCCCTGTGATTAAAGATGGTCACAAATTACTTATCACTCTCCCTGTCAAGAGTTGGCTTTACTTCCTGTCCCTTTGAGCTTAGGCTGTCACTGGGTCTGCCTAATGCAGTTCTGGGACTTAATTTTATGAGGACAGTTTCCCTGTCCTTCCTCTTGGGACATAGTCTCTCAGAACCCAGGCAGCCTGGAGAAGCCCAAGCCACACAGAGAGGCAATGCATGGGTGGTCCAGTTGAGAGCCTAGCTGAGCTCCCAGATGATGGCCAGCATCGAATGCCAGGCACGTGTGACTCATCTTGGATGTTCTAGCCCAACTGAGTCCCTAAGTGATTGCAGCCTCAGCTGACCTCACATGGAGCCAAAAACCACCTGGTTCGGCCAAGTCAACTTGGCAAGAGGATGGTGAGACAGTAAAATGACTGTTGTCTTAGGCCACTAGGTTTTGGGGTTGTTTCTGAACTCACTAATACATAATAAAAATACTTCTCATTCAATGTCAATTTACCACATACAGTCGTGCTTCTACCTCTAACACTGCAAAGACTGTGTTCTGGTAAAGTCTGTCATTTAACTCATCATTGGCAAACATTCTTGCCTTACTGAACTTCCTGCTGCATTTGACAACTGACCACTCCCTCTTTAAAAAAAGAAAATATGGATATTTTCACATGGTCCAAAAACTAGAGAGTTTAACATGATGTTATCAATGAGAAATCTCCTCTCCATTTTTTCCCCCACACCTGGCCAATCCCACTCCCACCCCACCCCCAGTGGGTTAAAAACTATCCTCATTTCCTAAGGTGTTTTTCCAGAGTTCCTACATATACATATACCCTTATATGTATATGTATATATTATATGCATAATTATAGGTGTGTATACATTTGTAGGTGTACACATATACATGTATGTGAATGCGTGTATTATCTATTAGGTACATGCATATATTTAGATTACTTTTTTCCCTTCCTACTTTCTAAACAAAGCATGCATTTTACACACACTACTTTGCCTCCTTGTCCCCCCACCCCGCCATTAACAATATATCTTGGGCATTTTTATATATTGGGAATTCAAAATTTAAAACCACATTTCTTCTAAAAAACAAAACCTTTACCATATTGCTAGTTCAGATTAAAATGCTGTATGTCTCTGTAAAGGTTTTTCTAGACAGCCCACAAAAAGGTAAAATATTTAGAACACAGGTGGTCTCTGTCTCCTCTAAATTCATAAATGGCTACATATATCATTTATCATTGAAGGTGGCCTTTTACAAGAAGAAAAAACAATCAGCAAGTAGATTATAAGTGTATTTTTACCTATTCACCTTCACTAAACAAATATTTCAATTTCAGACTGAAAATGTGGATTTATGCTTGTGTTTGAAGAGACACGGAGACAAAAATAGAGGAAAAGTGGGAACAGAAGCACATGAATCCCCTACATGTATGACAAGTCCAAGAATCTTTTCCCCTTGTCTTATAATAATGATCATATATCCAAGTAACCTTGAAATGAAAAGTGCCCCTGATAGATACCACAGGCAGCATTCCACTGTGGCAGGAGAAAGGAAGGTCCATCCAATGAATGCTGTTTGAATAATTTGAGATTCATGCAGGCAAAAATAAAATTAGGTTCCTATCCTGCACCATAAACACTCAAATTTCAAATGAAAAGAAAGTTACATAGCCATAAAAGAATAAAATAGAAGAAAAGGTACTTGAGATTTTGAGGTGTCTAGGTCTTCTCAAGCCAAACATAAGATCAGGGGAAAGACAAACATTTGGTACACACAAACTTAAATGCCCTATAAGACAGAAGTCATCATAAACAAAGAGGAACACAAGCAACAGATGGAAAGAAACTTATGACAAAGAATGCACACACACAACTTATATATGCACTTAGAAATCATTAGAAAAGGCTAACAATCCCAGAGAATGGTAAGCAAATAATATGGAAGGGCAGCTCATGGAAAAAAATACAAATAACCATAAACATGAAAATTGATTCAATTTTAATAATCAGGTAAGTACAAATTGAAAAGAAAATAAAAAGATTTACACTACTGAGTGTGAGAATAAGAGGAAATGTGCTCCCATACCTTGCTGTTGGAATTAACTTGATATGGATGTTTTAGAGCACAATTTAGCAGCATTTACCAGATTTTAAAATGTGTGTTCTAGAGCCGGCCCATGGCTCACTTGGGAGAGTGTGGTGCTGATAACTCCAAGGCCACGGGTTCCCTATATAGTGATGGCTGGTTGGCTCACTTGGGAGAGCATGGTGCTGACAACACCAACTCAAGGGTTAAGATCCCCTTACCGGTCATCTTTAAAAATAAATAGAGCATGGTGCTGACAACACCAACTCAAGGGTTAAGATCCCCTTACCGGTCATCTTTAAAAATAAATAGAGCATGGTGCTGACAACACCAACTCAAGGGTTAAGATCCCCTTACCGGTCATCTTTAAAAATAAATAAATATACAAAAATAAAAAATAAAATGTGTGTCTTGCACTTAGGAATCTCTCTGACATGTACACGTCTGTACAAAGGTACAATGTACTTGGCCTGTGACTTAATCTGAGACTGAGCCTTCATTGGTGAATGTTTATTATAAACAGTATTATAATAAACATTTACTTATAAACAGTATTATAATAAAGAACCTAATTTCATCATTACTTTTAAGTGAGATAATACATTTCAATGAATAGATCAAAACTATATTGCTATTACCATTATCATTACTACTTTATTATGACATGGCTATTTTTTCATACCTATAGCTATAAATTATATGTCTATCAATGGAGAATTACATATTATAAAATAGCATATACATATGCACAGGTACCCATATAAATCTCCAAGACACTGAGCAAAATAACAAAATCATAAAATATAAATAGATTATTTCCATTTATTTAACAACCTCTGTGTGTGTAAAAAGGAGAAAGAATGAATGCATGTTTTATAAAGGTCTAAAAATACATCAAATTGTTATTGGTGCCCTAAGTACTGGGGCAAAGAGAAAAATTAAAGAGGAACTTACACTTTTTCCCTCCACATCATACTGTATTGTTTGAATTTTTTCCTTTCTGAACAGCCAGCAGAAGCTGCAATGTTCCCACTAAACCCAGTGACCTTGACTCATCCAAAATCACAACAGCTGAACCATTTGACTTCGGTCAATTCTAACCAATTTCGTCATGTGGTTTTTCAGATTAGAAATGGTAGATCATTTATCATCTATACTATGCATACTATTTAGGGTGAAAGATATTTACATCTAATTGTTTTAGATGGGGACTTAGGATGATGAGCTTAAGTTTTTTTGAAAAATCATCTTATTGCTAACAATGGCAGATTAATGAAGCATTTCTAAATAAAATTACTTTATCACATTCTGATTAAGGAACTGCTCACTTGAAAAACCTATAAAACTTTCATATTCTTCAATTAATACCATACATACAAATTATTAATAACATGCTGACATAATAGAACTCTTTAAAAGGATCTCCTGTTGTAAAGACAGTAGTCACACACCCCATCCCTGGGACCCCTGTCAGTGGATCAAAGCTCCACTCTTCCTACCCTGAAAGCACTGTTGGGGGACCGAGCTGGCTGGAAAATATATCACCACAGCTTCTGTCTTACTTGAAACACTCACTGTCAAAAACCGTGACCAGCAGGAAACCATATATATCCTAAAGAAGACCAAGTTACAGGAAGCTCCTTTCCTCTATTTGACCACTAAAGGAAACTGTAGCCTTCTAGCTCTAATTCAAGATACATATAGACAATCTTTCCAACTGGTAAAAGTAGAAAAAAATATAGGAAAAGAAAATTTTACCAAAACTATTCTCTATAAGGGAAATTAAATTCTGCCCAAGAAATAAGTGAGTTTGGTATAACTTCAGAAATTTGACCTGGTACAAGTTGCTATAAAACCATTAAAAGCAACCATATCATTAATAACCACTAACATTTTTTAGGTACTTATATCTGCCAAGCTCTGTGCTACATACATGCTCCTCAGACAAATGCTTGCCCCATTTCACAGATGACTTTGAAGCTTAAGGAAGTACTTTTCCCGAAATCCAATACAGGTTTTACTTCCAAGCTCCAGCTCTTAATCATTACACATATCACCACTCTGTCATTGAATGTAACTGATGAGAGTGTTTTTAAATGTCATTAGTATATAATAATAACATCCTAAGGTATTGTTTGTATTTTTTATTTTGCTATTATTTGCCAAGAAATAAATCCATATACTCCTTACCCTGAAAAAATATTTATTGTTTTAAATTAATCCATTTCCATCACTGCAAGATTAGAATTGGTACTAAATCAACTCAGCCTTAATTCTGCAAAACTTTAAATTATATGTAGTAATGATTCCTTTTTTTCTTTTAATGTTTTCCCAACTAAAAACATTTTAAAGTAAAAAAACTGAATGAGTGTTTAAAAGGTATATAAGCATCTGAAGTTAACTCTCAGAAATATTTTTAAAATGCTTTTTCAAAAACGATGTGAATAAGCATTTACATAAAGGAGATAACAACTCCATAAGCATATACATAATTAGGAATTTTTCAGGGCCAAAAGTGCTTCATAAGGAAACTATTGAACATGCAATCTATAAAATAACCAACATTTTCACAAAATAGTGTTTTTTAAAAGCCTTTCTGCTAGCTATGCTCACACCTCACTTTTGCTATCTATTATCATTACTTCATACTTCTTACTGCAGACAGTACCAACTCTGTGAAAAAGATCTATTCTGAAATTTTGAACTTTCTGAAATATTAATTCTCATAAAAAGATATAATACAGTTTTAATGCTATAAATTCAGTTTCTATATAAAATACCTCATTTATGTTTATTTTGGAATTAAAACGGAAAAGTAATACCAGATTTTGGAGCAAATGCTTATGCATACAAGTTGCAAATAAAGTTGCAGCTTTTAAAAAATTAATGTTTGATGCACAAAAATCTACATTCTTCAAGCTGAAAACCATTTAAAATTCATTTTTTTCTTCTTGAGTACACATAATCTTCCCATCGCCTCAGAGCTCAAGATTAATATCTGTTGTAAGGGTTTTAATAAAGTTCAGTTAAAGTTTAACTCAATAAAACCAGCTTCTGAGCCCATTAATTTAGCCACAAACCTATTTTAGTCAACCTGTGAATAAATTAAAAATCATTCAGGCAAATTATAACTACTTTCTGTCATCCATATTTCTCAAAAACAAGCATATACATTTCCCACAGTCTTGAATATATTCCTCTGTAATACGGTGTAGGGGTGCGTGGGTGTGGGTGTGTGTTTTGTTGGAGAGGGCTTAATTACAAAGATAAAAGAAGACAACACTAAAAGTCCACTCAATTAACAGTACCACTATACAAAAATCCTTTAACATAGTTTCTAACTGTACTGATGTCTATTATTTCATGTTATTAAATTCAGTACAACAAAAAACCTAAGTGGATTTTACTATCGTTACCTGTCTTCTGCACGACACTATTTAAGTGAATGGATAGATAAATTGTATGGCTATAAAACAATACATGCTAAAAAAAAAAAGCACAGACAAAATGTCTTACTACTTTACCCATACCACATAAATATCAAGTTTTTGATTTTTATAAACTTAACATTATGGTGTTCATTTTGATAAGAAACAATAAGAAATGACTGTAGAGATGCTGATTTTTTTCACTTCTATTAGGTAGAATGAATATGGCATTTGTAAAAAGTCACCTCCCCACCCTTGATATTTCCTTATTTCAGTGTTGCTCAAAAGCTGGTGGGACAACTAAACTGGTGGCACCAGAACTGCCTAGCACTTTGCTAAAAATGCAGATTTCTCAGCCCCAAAAATTCTCTTGCAAAATCTCGAAGGAAAGGACTCTGGGGTCTTCAGATAGATGGCTCTAATAAAAGCTATGGTCTGAAAACTATTTTTCTACAGTCATTATCCTTCCTTGAAGTTAAACCACAAAGTGTTAAGTGGATTTAAGAATAACTTTTAATTTTCAAATTATACAAACTACATTTAAAATATTTATTTTAGTAAGGTACTATCATAACTCAAGAAATTAAATGTATTTTTACAGCAATCTCAATCTTGCATTACATGCAATTTTAGCAAAGCAGAACAACATGGTAAGAGTATATAGTAATGTAGAACAGAATGCCATAACTAAGAATTTTTAAGCAAAATCAAAGTATATTAATTAATCACATATTTTATAGAGTATAATCTACAGGCATAAAAGTCAATATAAAAAATTGAGTTAATAATAAGCCTGGAAATAGCATATGTAGAAAGAATTTAGTACTTTTTAAGCACTTAGACATCAATCTTCATGTATTGGAACACAGGCATATTTATCTGCTAAAAACTCCCAATGCCTCATTTCACAAACTCCTATGAATTAGAACAAACCCCCATCTATTATTAAAATACCTGTATGCTACTCTGCAACCAAAATATTAAAACCCAAAACCCTAAAACATCAAACATCATCAGAAAATGGAACAATACTCCCGCCCAAAGGTGCATTAATTAAATCTAACCAGTAGGGACATAAAACAAACCCAAACTGAGGGACTTTCTACAAAGCAACTGTCCTGTACTGTCGAAAAATGTCAAATGAAAGACAAAGAAAAAACAAGGAACTGCTCTAGACTAGAAGAGATGATGACTAAATGTGATTCCTAAACCTGGACTGGATCTTGCCCCAGAACACACATGTGTCCACGCTGATGAAATTGGAGTAAGGTCTGTAGATTACATAAAGGTATTGGATCAATACTGATTCCCTGATTTTGGTCACTGTACCGTGGCAATGTAAGAGAATGTCTTAAACAACACACTGAAGACATTAGGGGTTAATGTTTTTGGCTGACTTGCAAATGTTTCACCAAATACTATGAAGAGAGAGAATGAGAGCTATAGCAAACAGGGCAAAATGATACCAAGCAAGGACTTCAAGTGAAGGCTCTATAGGAGCTGTTTCTACTATTTTTGCAACTTTCCTGCAAGTTTGAAAAGGTTTAACAGGAACACTAAAAAACAGCGAAAATCTTTAGAGTAGATTTTTATGCTTCATATCTAGAAGAACTTCTTCTATTTAAATTTTTATAAATTTAGAGGCCAGCCCATGGCTCACTCAGGAGAGTGTGGTGCTGATAACACCAAAGCCATGGGTTCAGATCCCATATAGGGATGGCCGGTTAGCTCACTGGGTAAGCGTGGTGCTGACAACACCAAGTCAAGGGTTAAGATCTCCTTACCAGCTATCTTTTGAAAAATAAATAAATAAATAAATTTTTATAAATTTAGATGAAAAATATGAACAAGTTGAATTTCACATTCTATTCAATGCTTTCACACTAGAAATTACAAAACTATGTTGCTCTTATTTTTACTCTATGAATTATATATATAATCCAGATGTATGTGTTTAAAAAAGGAAAATACCTCTATACTTCCCATATTCATTTGACAAATATTTTTAAAGTTTTTTTCAGTTATTTTTTCCTTCAGTGATTCCTTAGTGATTTATCAGTCTCATAATCTACAACTGATTTTGAGTTTGTTTTAAAGTAGTTTTAAACCAGAATGTTGCCTATTTAGCTAGCCCTGATATGCACATACATATATGTAAGTAAAAAGAACCCTGCCACATAAGATTACCAATGCACTGTATTTTGCTAAAGCACAGATAATTATTTTGTAATGTGATCTACTAATTAATCTAATCTGGTAGTTGTACCAGTGGTTTACTGTGTAGGGTAGAGGAAGACAAGATAGGAGGAAATTGTTAATTCCCGACAACAGTACTGGCACACAGTAGGCACAAAATAAATATTTGTTGAGGGAGAAAAGGATGATTGCAAAGCCCTAAATCACTTGCAGTATATCATTTCATATAGTATAATAGCTAGATGCTTAAAAATCTAAAGATGCAAAATAACACTTCTGAAAATCTACAGATGTTAATAAAAGCTTTTGATAAAAATGACTTGCTTATGTTTATTTTGGCATGCCTTTTTAAAAGTTGTAACTATCAAGGTTGTTGCTGTATTAATATCAAATTAAGAACTTGAAAGATTAAAAAAAACTCGTATATCATATATCAAGCTCTAAAGCCTTGAAAAATTTAAAACAACCAGAATTTTAAGGAATGTCACCAAATACAATTGAAAGTTGCTAATATAAAAATTTCAGGATATATGTTTTTCAATTGCCTGTGTCTACAGGATTGAATTCAAGTTCTATTTGATTCAAGCCCCGACTTGCCCATTAATAGTTACAGTGACTTAGGGAGAAATTCAAAAGAAGATGCAGTCACAGGAAACAAATGCAAAGGAATTTCAAATATTTTTTCTTTTTAAAATAAACTACCAGATTCCAAGATGGCGACGGGTCTGGAGCGGCCGTGCCAGGAGACAGCATGATCCTGAGAAGTGTGCGCTGTGATACCAGAGTACTAATTGCATTTCCAAGAGCAACAAAAAATGAATAATTCTTTCAACAACGATCCTACAACGACAAATAAGCAACAACAGGTTCGAGGTTTTAGGGCCGACACAAAAGAAGACTCCTGAGAGTGCCCAAGCCCTGCTGCGGGTACGAGCGAGCAGCCCAGACAACAAAGGCCAAGTAAGCCAGCAGAGACGGCACAGAAACGGAGTGGAACGCGCCGGACTGGCCCAACTCGGCGAGCTCTGTGAGTCACCGCCAGCCCAGCCCCACTTGCGGGGCGAAGCCCGACTGCTACCCGCCCGACCGACTGCTTCCCGCCTGCCTGGCTCCAGCCTACCACACCAGGCTAGGCGCCCACAACAGAGCTGCCTCCATTTTATCGGGTGGGCGGGGAGACGGCCGGCTTAGTGAGGGCAGGCCAGCCATCTCTGCTTGGCGCGGCTCTGCACTGAGATGTGCCATTTGCTTACCTCGATGTGGGGCACCCCGGGGCCTG
>NW_007730295.1:199664-200021 GCF_000696425.1 Galeopterus variegatus | reverse complement strand
CCTTTTTATTTATTTATTTATTGTTTGCATAGCCACTTAAAATGCTATCTTTATTTTTTTTAAAATTTTTATTGAATCATAATTGATCATACATAATTTTGGGGGTTCAGCGTTGACAAATGTTGATCATATCAATATTACTAGCATACATATTGTTACAAATCGTACTTATTCTTTATGCCCCCTGTCCAATCTCTCCCCTCTCTCTCCCCACACCATATGAACTTTTTCCAATGTGACATCTTCTAGTTGAAATTTTTAAAAAGCAGGGATATATAAAAAATAAATTTTAATACCTTAGGCTTAAAATACTGATTTGTACTTTTAATTAATATGTATGACTGTACATTTCTAAAC
>NW_007730295.1:152766-199142 GCF_000696425.1 Galeopterus variegatus | reverse complement strand
AATTTTAATAACTTAGGCTTAAAATACTGATTTGTACTTTTAATTAATATGTATGACTGTACATTTCTAAACATAAGAAAAAGGTAAACTCATTAATCACCATGACCTACTGCAATCAATTGGAATGCCCATCATTCCACACTTGTTGCAGATGACCGATTTTAAACCAACTCTTTATTCTGTGGCCTGGGTGAGAAGAACACAGGAGCTGTTTGCTGTAATGCATCAGCCCTTCTGTTGTGAAGCTAGAAAAATGCATTTCAGGGCATTCTACTCTGATGTTCCCTGACTCAACCAATGCTTTGGGAACTTTTCATGCATTTTATTATGTATCAAAAAAATTTTTTTAACTTTGAAAAATTTAAACTGCATGTATTTGAAAGGTAGAAGTGAATGAAGACTTAAGAAAATACTTCTTTTCCATTTTGTATTGACAGACCCCTCTAAATACGATTCTGGCTGGAATGAGCTGCTTTGTTAATGTCTTGTCATGCTTCCTTTTTGTTATACTTGGGGTACATATATTTTATATTCTCTGTTTTATTCATTTGCTAGGGCTGCCATAATAGAATTCCCCAACCTAGATGGCTTAAAACAACAGAAATTTATTGTCTTGGTTCTGGAGGCCAGAAGTCCAAAGTCAAGGACTCGGAGGGTTGGCTCCATCTAAGTGCTGGTGGGAGAATCTGTGCCACGCCTCTCCTGGCTTCTGGAGGCTGCTGGCAATCCTTGGCTCATATGTGGTCATCTTCTACCTGCATCTCTTCATGTGGCATTTTCCCTCTGTACGTGTATCTGTCTCCAAATTTCCCTTTTACAAGGACTCCAGTCATATGGGATTAGGGGTCCACCCTACTCCAGTATGAACTCATCTTAGCCTGTTATACCTGCAACAGCCCTATTTCCAAGTGAAATCACATTCTGAGGCACCTGTGGTTAGGACTTCAAGCCATGAATTTTGGGGGACACAATTCAGCCCATAACATCTGCCCAGAAGGTGAAGAGTCTCCGCCCATACTCTGTTTGCCACACAGAATGAGCCGATCACTTTTGTAACTGTATCCTGTAGTTTCCGGAGCTCTTGGGTTTCCTATAATAATGGGGTTTAGCTTTCACAGTAGGGGAGCAGGAGAGTGGGGGGAACTTTGAAGGCTGGTCTTTGAAGCACTTTGACAAGTGAAGGTTAACACCGGAGAGAAAACATATAACTCCTGTTTTGGACTCAGAAGCGTTTGCTGCAAATTTCTGTTTCTCTTTCATAATGAATTCTGTCTTTAAAATGGCCTCCTGTCTAACGCCTTTGTTTGGAATTTCAGTTTGGGTTTTATTTCCCTATTATAGAGCCTCAGCTGGGGAGGGGCCTTGAATGTTTATTGATGATCATGGTGCTGACAGATAATAATAAGGGTAGCCAGCATTTAATATTTTCAAAACATCTTCTAATTTTTACTTAGACATTTTTGGTTTATCAGAACAGAAGTCATTTTTCACCTTTCCAGCCTTTCCCCCCATCCCTTTTAGGGCCAAATGCACAGAAAATGTTCTCATTAATGTTCTCATTAACGTTGCATGTGCTCTGCTTTTAGGCTTTTTTTACAGAGAAGTACTTGCAGGAGCACCCTGAAGACCAGGAGAAGGTTGAGCTGCTGAAGCGACTGATAGCATTGCAGGTATGTGGCACTGGAGGTGGGCACCTGGGCAGCTGTCCTCTATGCTCCATGGGCAGCCGCAGCGCAGGGCTCCAAGATGTTCTCTGGGGCTTATGTCTACAGGCCCACTTTCAGGGTTACTTTTTCTTTTTTTAACACTTATGGAACCATAGCCTGTCAATGTATTTCTTTGTTTGGCAGAGCCACTTAGGAATGGCATTCAATTAAACTGCCCAGTGTTGACAGGGCCCTCTTAGATACAAGATTACAGTCCAGAAATTTGTTTCATGGCCTGTGTTTCCAGCTAAGAGATGTTGGCCTCATTTTTTTTTCCCTTTGGGCAATGGTAGCAAATGCAATCACCAAATTCGGTCTGAGGCTTAACACTGTCAGTTGCTCGCCCACAGAAATGCCCGAGCTCAGGAGATCTGCCTTGTCCGTCTGCCATTCCCCAGTTCAGGTCCTCCTTGGGTCCTTGCCGTGGGTGTTTCTCCACATCACTGACCAAAGCACATCCAGTCCCAAGCCCTAAACTGAGAAGTGGCATCCTCACGGCATAGTGCTGCGTCTACCTGCTTACCTGTGCACCCCACACCCACCCTTCCCCACCCTCCAAATCTGAATGATCCCACTCGCTGAGCCACATCTCATTCCTTTTACGCCCTCTTTCCAGATGCCTCTGCTGACGGAGGGGATCCGCATCCACGGGGAGAAGCTGACGGAACAGCTCAAGCCGCTGCATGCCCGCTTGTCCACTTGCTTCCGGGAACTCAAGGAGAAAGTGGAAAAGCTCTATGGGGTCATAACACTGGTGAGCCTTGTCCAAACTGCCTCCGTGCTGTTTCTAGTCTCTTTTACCTTCTATGACATTGGTCAGTTTTCCAGATGCCAGTGAATCGTAATAGCTTAGGGGTGGCATGAAAATACTGGGGACAAGTGGGAAAGAGCATGTTCTGACCCCGATGACCTTGAGCCATCGTTGTGCTAGACAGAGGTTCTCAAACTTAAACGACGATCAGAATCACCCAGGGGGCTTGTGAAAATCCAGGTGGCTGGGCCATATACCCAGAGTTTCTGATTCCATAACTCTGGGGTAGGGCCCAGGTATTTACATTGCTGACAGGTTCCCAGGTGGTCCTGATGTTGCTCGTCTGAGGACACTTTGAGAACCACTGTACTGGAAGTTGAAGTTTCCCTAATCCCAGACCCTGGCTATTCCTGTCCTATCTAGCCTGATGCATTTAATTTTTTAAAATTGTTATTATCCATTTTGATGAAAAGTTTAGTCTTCACACCTTTGAAGGGGAGAAAGAATTATGAATTACATTTTTCAGTGCACGTAGCTGATCTCATAAATTTTTTTTGACAGTTCTAACTCATTCCTCACAGCTACAATTTTCTTTCGTGCTCCTGAGAAGCGGGGTGGAAGGGTACATGTGCTAACCTTCTCTCTCCAATCACAGCTGATTCTGCAGTTGGTTCTCGCTTCATTTATCTGCTCTGTTTTCCTTGAGTTCACCCTATAATTTTTAGTGGTCTTTTTCTTGAACCCCTGATTTTCAAATTCTTTCCTCAAATCAGAGCTTTGGATTTCTTTTCGTGTTCTCTTCTCCCCTAATCCCGTTTGTCCATCTCCACTAGAATTTCCTTGAGAGTATCTTATTTACCCTCCCCTTTAGTCATCAGAGCCCTGCCTTCCTAAGAATTTGCCTCCTTCTACTAGTTAAGAGTTTTCTTCTAGGACCATTGGATCATTTGCCTTTTGTACACAATTTCCTAGACAGCAAGGACTGTGTCTTTGACTTAACAAGCTTAGTCATTATTAGAACCAGGCCAATACTGATAAGGATTTCTTTTCGTGTTCTCTTCTCCCCTAATCCCGTTTGTCCATCTCCACTAGAATTTCCTCAAGAGTATCTTATTTACCCTCCCCTTTAGTCATCAGAGCCCTGCCTTCCTAAGAATTTGCCTCCTGCTACTAGTTAAGAGTTTTCTTCTAGGACCATTGGATCATTTGCCTTTTGCACACAATTTCCTAGACAGCAAGGACTGTGTCTTTGACTTAACAAGCTTAGTCATTATTAGAACCAGGCCAATACTGATAAGTAAGTTTACGATGGCAGCATTTGGGGATAATCTTACTGGTGACATTTCTTGTGGAAGTAGATCAGTATTCCTAAACTTCCTAACATTCACCAGGTTAAGCTTCAGGTCTACAGATTCAATCTAAAAATGTTCTCTTGGGCCAATATTCCATTTTTTTCAAAAGCTAGAAGCAGCTAAGAAAAACAGATAGATGGTTTTGCTATTTTGTTGGTAGGTAAGGCACATCGTAGTTTTTCCTCTCTCATATATCATATATCTGATGATAACTTTTTGTTTAGTCTTAGTTGTGTCTATAACTAAGAATGTAGGTATTCTAAATATTTAACAATGGACAGAGCGCTGGGATCAGCCAACTAGAATGGGGTTCCAGCCAGTAGACACTGGCTGGCCACAAACATGGTGGTGGCGTCAGATCACGTGGTCTGAGCCCCAGGCCTGCTAACCCTAAGGGATCTCGTGTTTTTCAGCCACCCACCTTGACTGAGAGGAAGCAAAGCCGTACGGGGTCTATCATGCTACCCTACATCATGTCTTCCACGCTGCGGAGGCTGTCTGTCACCTCGGTCACTTCGTCTGTGGCTTCCACCTCTTCCAACTCATCCGATAATGCTCCCTCCAGACCAGGATCAGATGGGTAAGGTTTGACCTTGAATCTCCAGGAGGGGCAGGGTAATGCCTGACTAATGTTTGCCTATGGTCACCAAAAACGAGACCTGGTCAGTGTAGGCACATCATCATTTCTGTGAGCAAAATAATTTAGAGTGCATGGGTTATCAGCCTTTGGGTCATTCTCATTGTCTTCCTCATGAGGAATATCATTAGTCACATTATGATGTCAACAGTGACTAAAGATGAAAAAGGAAAAAAAAATCACCCGTAATCCTAGCACCCCATTGCCTCATTTTTTTATTGTTTCAATTTTTTAAAATAATTTTAAAACTTATATTTATTTTGAGAATAGGTAATATAATCCCCTGAAATGACATTGCAAAACTACAAAAGGGGATATATCATGAAAAATCTCCCTTCAATCCCTGACTCCTACCTACCAGTACCACTCCCCAAAGGCAGCTGATGTCAACATTCAGGGTCTCAGGATCCCTCCGCAGCTCTTTATGGGTACATAAGCAATGCCTGAATGTATATGTTCTTCTCCACCCTTTTTTATGAGTGGTGGCATTCTCTTTACCCTTCTTTTTTTCCATTTAAAATATCTTGAAAATCATTCCATTTCAGAACATAAAGAGCCTCCTCTTTTCTTTTAGCGGCAGGCATCTCATTGTATGCCTATGTCATGATTTATTTCACCATGGCCTGCTGATAGAGGTTTAGTTGGTTTCACTCTTTCACAATCACAGCAGTATGGCAAGGAGTAACCTTAAGCCTAAGTTATTTTGCCACGTGTGCAAGTGTATCAATATGAGAAAAATCCCATCAGTAAAATTGCTCTGCTCAGAGATATGTATTTGCAACTTTGAAAGTTATTCCTAAACCAACTTCCATAGAGATTATACCAACTAACACTCTCACCAGCAACATAACATGAGGGCCCGGTTACCCAAATCTTGCCACCAAACTGTATTATCACATAGAAAATGTTTTCTTGTATAGGCTTTTTTTTTTCCCTCCTCTTGTTTTGTATGAAATTGGTCATCTTTTCATTTGTTTAGTAGCTGTTTGTGTTTTACTTTCCGTGAACTGTGGTCAAATACTTTGTGTCCATTTTTCTGTTGGATTATTGGCCCTTTGTCTGTGGTATGAGTTGAAATATTTTCCCCCAGTTTCTCATTTTTTGACCTCTAACTTTTTGCTTCTAATTTTTTGTTATGCTGTTTTTTTTATGTAGTCAAATAAACCAATATTTTATTTTATGTCACAATTAAAGGTTTTCTGCACTCTAAGATTACAAAAAAAGGTTCTAGGTTTTTTTTTCCTTGACTTTTAGGTTTTTACTATTCACAGTTAAATCTGCTTATTCTTTGGAATTTATTCTAATATAAGGTGTGAGTTATGGAGCCAACTTTTTTTTTTCTAAACACCTACCCAGTTCTTCCTATTAACATTTGGTGAGCAAATCATCTTTTCTCTACTAATTTGAAATGCCAGTCTTATCAAAAATCAAATTTCTGTATGTTCTTTAGTTTGTGGACTTTTTTTTCCCTATTTCCTAGAACTATTTGTCTATTCATGCATCAGTACTATGCAGTTTTAATTACTGTAGATTTTAAATGTTTTTAATTTCTAGTATTCCTTTTCAGAATTTCTTTGGCTGGTTTTGCTCATTGCTCACTTTTGGTTTACCTTATCTAAAATTCTATTGCTGTTTTTACTGGAATCATGGTAAACTTATGACTTTTTGATGTTGGGTCTTCCTTGCCAAAAACATGGAATGCCTTAACATATGCTCATATTTAAAATATTTGAAAGGAGTAAATTTATAGTCATGTTCTTTCTGCTTAAGTTTACCCTTTTTAAATGATATTTTACTAATTACAAAATTTATATATATACATGTAGAAATTTTTTCAACTACTAGAACTTTTAAAAGAAAAAAATATTTCCTATCCTCATCACTCAGAGGTAACCACTGTTCAAGTTTAGTTGTTAATACAAAAAGAATATGTACAGTTTATACAAGTAGAAAAGCATTGCATGTACCATTTTGTGACCTGCTGCTTAATTTAGTATAAATGATGAGTATTTAAGACATCATTAAGTATTTAAGATAATGTTGACTATAAGTGATCAGTTAAGTCACCATTTATTTATGAATTTTAAATTCCATATTATATTAACTGTATCATTAAAATAACCTGCTCAAATGGCAACCTACCTGGAAATCAAATATTTAGTATTTCCTAAATTATTTATACATCCTTTTCCCATTGACATAGATATCTTTACATAGCTCCCATTTTAGCATTGGTTGGCATTTTGTTTTTCTTCCTTCCTTTTTTTTTTTTTTTCCTGGCAGCCGGCTGGTATGAGGATCTGAAGTTCCTTGTCTTTGTATTATAAGCATTTTCCATGTTCCCATGCAATCTTTATTATTATCAGTTTTTATTATTATCTTTGATGGCAATAGACCATTGCATCATACAAATGTGCCATAATTAATCCTTCTCCTACTATAGAATATTTAAGCTGTGTAACTATTTTTAAACAATTGTAAAAGTTCAGTATAAATTTTAATACAAAAATATTTAGCTTGTATTAATATAAAATACATTTGCATTACTAAAAGTTGTAGCAAACCTATTTGTACATACAGCTTTCTAATTATTTATTTAGGATGCATTCTTAGAAGACACACATTACCAGGTCAGGAGATGAACTCTTTTATGGTTCTTGGTATCAAACAAATACCAATCTTATGTTTTAAAAACATTTACCCTCCATCTAGCATATACACAGCAAATATTTTAAGTTTACTAATGATACTTTCTGCCAAACAGAATCTTCTCATTTTTAAAAAATAAGAGCTGACAGCTGTTTATGTATTGTCTTATTTCATACCAAAGCTTTTGATTTTATTTTTAAGATTTCATTTTTTAGAGCAGTTTTAGGTTCAGCACAAAATTGAGCAAAAAGTACAAAAGAGTCCCGTGTTACCCTGCCCCACACATGCCCAGTGTTGGGAAAATAGAATAGTTTGGTCAGGGCCCTCGCCTCACCTCAGGTCCAGTTGGGTGTGGTTTTAGCACATCCTTTGTAAGCAAATTGTGTGTGTGTGTGCGCGTGTGTGTGCGTGTGCGTGCGTGGGCGTGTGTGTGTGTGTGTGTGTGGAGTTAGTGCACATGCGCACCAATGTATCTTTTTAGTTTTGTTGCTATTCTTGTGTTCTTCAGAGAGAGAGAGAGAGAGAGAGGAGTTTTAGTGAAGCAGGCAGGTGGGTGTCTGCCTTGGGCATCTGCCTTGGGAGTCCTTCCGGTGCAGCCATGCTTTCCAACTTGCAGCTTCCAAGGACCTTTTAGCCAGTTACCTAGCTCATAGACCTGCATGTAAGGGGTCTGGGGACCCAGCCTGGCATGTGAAGGATTTTGACCCAGTCTGTGAACGTGCTTGAGGGTCTCTGAGCTCCAGACCCAGCCTTAGCTCGACAATTGGCCCAGTCGGTGCAGGATTACCAGCAGGTAAAAGAGCCCGACAACTGGCGTGGTCGAGTAGCTTTACAATTGGCATCTCGAACAGGATTAAGAGCTAGACAATTGGTGCTGTGAGCAGGATTCCAGACATTAGCTTAGCAGAGCTCCACACCCAGCCACCCCCACCATCAGCATCTCACACTAGAGTGGTACATTTACTGCAAGCGAAGAACCTACTTTGACACATCATTATCACCCAGAGTCCCTAGTTTACATTACCTTTCACTCTTGGTGCACATTGTACAGGTTTTGACACAGTGTGACACAGAGTAGTTTCACCACCCTAAAAATCCTCTGTGCTCTGCTTATTCACCCCTCCAAACTTTTGATTTTTATGGAGCAAAATCTACTAACTTTTAATCAAACCAAGAGTTATTAAATACCCATTTAGAAGTTATAAGCCATACCCGTAATAAAGATGTAATACCTTTTTTTTTTTTTTACATTTTGCCATATTCTCTCTCTTTCTCTCTCTTTTCCCCGCACTCCACCCCACTCAGCCATTTGAGAGTAGGTTACAAACATCATGCTATAAGGTCAAAGAGATTGTCTTACATAACCACGTACTGCAGTACAGTTATAAATTCAGGAAATTTGACATTGACACAATACTTTAAGCTACAACCCATATTCCAGTTTTGTCAGTTATCCCAATTGTGTCTTTTATAGCACTTTTTGGTACAGAATTTAATTAGGATCACAGCATTTGACCGTGTCCCTCTTATGTTCTTTAATCTGGAATAGTTTCCTTAGCCTTTCTTTGTCTTTTATAATATTGACACTTTTGAGGATTATGGGCCAGTTATTTTATAGAATTTCCCTTAATTTGGGTTTGTCTGATGTTTCCTCATGCTGAGGATTCAGTTTATACTTTTTTTCCCCCTTTTATATTCTGGAGGCTCTGCTTTTTTTCTAATTTATTTTTTTAATTGACAAATAAAAATTGTATATACTTATTGTGTACAGCCTGTTGTTTTAAAATACTTATACATTGTGGAATGGCTAATCAAGCTAATTAACATGTGCGTTACTTCGCATACTTATTTTTGGTGGTGAGAACACTTAAAACCTACTCTCAGTGATTTTCAAGAATACAATACATTGTTATTAACTGTAGTGACCGTGTTGTACAGTAGTTCTCTTGAATTTATTCCTCCTGTCTAACTGAAATTTTGTACCCTTTTACCACATCTCCCCAACCACCCCACCCCGCAGCTCTCAGCCCCTGGTGACCACCATTCTACTCTACTTCTGTGAGTTCAACATTTTTAGGTTCCACATATAAGTGAGATCATGAGGTCCTTGTCCTTCTGTGTCTGGCTAATTTCACTCACATAATGTCCTCCACATATGACAGGATTTCCTTCTTTTTAAGGCTGAGTAGTATTTCATGTGCATCTCCATTCATTCTCTTATGGACGCTTAGGTTGATTCCGTATCTTTGCTATTGCGAATCGTGCTGCAATGAACAGGGGAATGCAGTATCTCTCCAACATCCTCTTTTTGTTTCCTTTGGATATATACCCAGGACTGCTGGATTATATTGTAGTTATTTTTAATTTTTTAAGGAAACTCCTTACTGTTTTCCATAATGGCTGTACTATTTACATTCCCACCAACCGTGTAGGAGGGCTCCCCTTTCTCCACATCCTTGCCAACAATTGTTATCTTTTGTCTTCTTGATGATAGCCATTTGAACAAGTGTGAGGTGATATCTCGTTCTGGTTTTAATTTGCATTTCCCTGATCATTAGTGATGTTGAGCATTTTTTCATTTAGCTGTTGACTATTTGTATGTCTTCTTTTGAGAAATGTCTGTTCAGATCCTTTGCCCACTTTAAAATCAGGTGATTGGTTTTCTTGCTATTGAGTTGTTTGAGTTTCGTACATATTTTGGATTTTAGCACCTTATCAGATATATGGTTTGCATATATTTTCTCTCATTCTGTAGGTTGTCTCTTCACTCTGTTGATTGTTTCCTTTGTTGTACAGCAGTTTCTTAGTTTGATGTAATACCATTTGCCTATTTTCACTTTTGTTGCCTGTGTTTTTAGGATCATATCCAAAAAAATCAATTGCCCAGACCAGTGTCATGGAGTTTTTCAACCCCATGTTTCCTTCCAGTAGTTTTATAGTTTCAGTTCTTAAGTTTAAGTTGTTAATCCATTTTGAGTTGATTTTTTGTATATGGTGAAAGGTAAGGGGCTAGTTTTATTTTTCTGCATGTAGATGGATATCCAGTTCTCCCAACACCATTTATTGAAGATTGTCCTTTCCCCATTGTGTATTGTTGGCATCTTTGTCAAAAATTTACTGACTGTAAATGCATGGATTCATTTCTAGGATTTCTATTTTATTTCATTGGTCCATGTGTCTGTTTTTATGCCAGTACCATGCTGTTTTGGTTACTATAGCTTTGTAATATATTTTGAAGTCAGGTAGTGTGATGCCTCCAGCTTTGTTCTTTCTGCTCAGGATTGCTTTGGCTGATCTGGGGTCTTTGGTGGTTCCATATGAATGTTAGGATTGTTTTTTCTATTTCTGTGAAAAATGGCATTGGAATTTTGATAGGGGTTGCATTGACTCCATAGATTGCTTTTTTGTATGTGACACATATCATGCTATGAGAACAAGGAGACTGTCTTATATAACCACATACTGCACTACAGTTATAAATTCAGGACCTTTGACGTTAATGCAATACTTTAATCCATATTCCAGTTTTGTCAGTTGTCCCAATAATGTCTTTTAGAGCAATTTCTGGTACAGAATCTGGCCAGGATCACATATTATATTTAGCCCTGTCTCTTTAATCTTCTTTAACCTGGAATAGTCTTGTTAGCTTTTCTTCATCTTTGATAATATTGACATATTTGAGAACTACGGCCCAGTTACTTTATAGAATTTTCCTTAATTTGGGTTTGTCTGATGTTTCCCCCTGCTGAGGATTCAGGTTATATATTTTTGTGTGATGTTGTATCTTTTTCAGGTATCATGTCCAGAAGCTCATTACGTTCATTTGTCCCTTATTGGTGATATGAGTTGATCACTTGGTTAAGGTTTTGTGTATTTTCTTCTCCCTGTAGTTCCTATTTTTCCTTTTGTATTAATAAGTAACTTATGGGGAGGCATTTTGAGACTGTTCTGTTTCTCATTGCACTCTTCCCCCTACGAATAGCATCTAATCATAGTTCTGGAATGAATCAGTTTTCACTATGGTGCTTGAAATCTGTCATTATAATTAGCAGACATCTAATGAGCTCTCACAGATGCCGACGCACTATTCTAAGCATATTGTAACAACACTATGAAGTGGGTATTATTATCACCCCCATTTTGCAGATAAGCAAACTGAAGTATAAAAATATTGTCTGCCCAAGGTCACCCAACAAGTGTAGGTAGAATTTAAACTCGGGCTGTCTGGCTTCAGAGCATGTGCCATTATCTGCTTCATAAAGCTGCCTATTAATCTTTTACTGTATGGATTCCATCTTTGCCTGTATATTTAATAAGACATTCTCTTCCTGGGATAAGATAAATATTTTTAATATTTTCTTCCAGTCATTTGGTGGTCTCATTTTTGTACATTTATGCCTTGAGATATTTATTCAGTCGGCAATTGAAAATTCCGATTTAAAACCTGAGAGTGAATTCGTGGGTCTGGATTAGGTTGAGGAGTATTAATTTCTGATCCTTTTGGAGTGAATTTTGACTGTCAGGAGGTCAGTGTTTTGTGATTTTCCTCTTTGTTCCTGGATGACAGGTCCATCCTGGAGCCACTTTTGGAGCGCAGGGCCTCGTCAGGTGCCAGAGTTGAAGATCTGCCCCTCAAAGAGGACAGTGAGAACCGGATCAGCAAGTTCAAAAGAAAAGACTGGAGTCTGAGCAAGTCCCAGGTCATTGCAGAGAAAGCTCCAGAACCTGATCTGATGGTAAAAAAAAAAAAAAAAAAAAAAAAAAAAAAAAAAAAAAAAAAAAAAAAAAAAAAAAAAAAAAAAAAAAAAAAAAAAAAACACTGGCATTTTGCCCATGGCTCCACCCCGTAAACCAGGAACATCCCCGTTCACTCCATAGCAGTGAGTCACCAGGTAGAAGCCACCTGGCCTGTCTCAGGACACAGCAGCCTGTGGCAGTGTCAGATTGTACATTGTGGTAAGGAAAGCATGTATAGAGAATGTCAAGTCTAAATCAATATTGGCACAAGGTCTTGTACCCACAACATAAACATGTGGGTTGATAGTTGGAGTCGTGGTTTTCACCACTATGTTCCATGAGTCAATCCAAACATTGTCATTTCTGTTCTTTTAACTTAAAAAAAAAAAGTCCTTTTTTTCTTTCATAAGCCACATCAAGTTGTTAAGTATGGCAAGACCAGCTTTCCCTGAGAATCGGGGTGGCTTATTTACAACATAAATGACACAATCCAGCTGCAGTCAAAATCAAGTCCGTGGCCAGCCAGAAAATAGTCAATGGTTCGGTGATTCCCGGTTAGTATCTCTGCCAGGATGCCCATTACATGACAGCGTGGTCCGCTTAGACATGGCTCCTCGAATTGTGTCCTTCTACAAGTTTCTGCTCAGCAGATGAGGCTGCTAAGAACATTGTTGTGTTCAGCCTTCCTCACCATGTTTTTTTTCTGCTTTCCCCTCTGGTACTAGAGCCCAACCAGAAGAGCACAGAGGCCGAAGAGTCTCCAGCTGGTGGACAACCGGCTAACGCCGTTCCATGGTGCTCCACCTGCCCAGTCAACGCCCTTGAGCCCACCCCCACTTACTCCTAAAGCTGCCAGGACCCTAAGTAAGATCTCCTACATCCCTTATATTCTTTTTACTAGGGAACAGAGCATGTTTATGAATCTGGGAAATTTTAAATTAAACCAGCCACAACGTATAGGAGACTGTTGTAAAGTTGGTTCAGTTCAGTGGGAGTTGAGTATGCTACATTTAGACTAGAGTTTGCCCAGGATGCCATGGGCTGCTCAGACTCATTAAACTTTGCTGTATCATGAGCCATAGGGTCTTAATGACCCTTTTCCAGTTGTGAAGGTATAAAAGAGGTAGATTTGGACTAGGACCAAACAGGAAGCCAGTAACTCATGAACTAATTATTGGGTAGGCAGACATGTACAGGGAACAGTATAGCTCCATTCTGTTTACAGCTGACAGTCTGGCTCGGGGAACCAGCAACACCCAAGGCCTGAGCAGAATTGCGAGGCACCCACAGTACAAAGGCATAATGGGGGATACACCTGTCAGTGATAGGTGGGAGACAGTAGTCACCACGAGTTAGAGATAATCATGTAAGGTTTCCTGGAGGAACTGGATATTGTCCTAAGCATTTGGGTTATGTCAGAGTTAAGTTCCAGAAACTTCTCATCTTCAGCTTAACAGTGAAAAACTCTGGACCAAAAATGAAATTTTTGCTTCAGAACTTCTTGTCATGCCTTCTTGTGAATGACGGGTGCTACGCTGTTGTGTGAGAAATCTTCATTCCGTCCGTGGAAACCACAGAGTGTGGCTTTAGCAATTTGATTGGCCAGAGTGATTTAGATATTACAATGGCAAGCAGAACTTCTATGAGATTCCTTGATAAATTCTTTGCTTTCATCTACTCTGTATCATTTCTAGGCTCCCCGTCTTTGCAGACAGATGGACTGGTGACTGCTCAGAGCCCACCCCCACCTCCCCCGAAGAGCAAGCCCTACGAGAGCAGCCAGAGGAACTCCACCGAGGTAGGTAGAGAAACAGGGCTGATGACTGTGGCCAGACAGCCCTGCCCCTGGGAAGACAGCATGGGGTTTTCCAGGCTTTATAGTTGGCAGGTTTTCCCTGGGGAAAACTGCTGGGGATATAGCAGTGATTGGGTGTGCATGTGTGCATGTGTGTGTGCGTGTGTACGCATGTGTATGTGTGCATGTGCATGTGTGCCTCTGTGTGTGCATGTGTGCTTGAGTGCATGTATGTGTGTGCGCATGTGTGCATGCATGTGTACTGCGTGTGTGTGCCTCTGTGTGCTTATGCATGTGTTTGCATGCATGCACATGTGCATGTGTGTATGATTAGCTCAGGGGCAACAAGGGAGGACAAATCAGGTATTTCCCTTTCCACCTTGCAAAGCCTGCATAGATAGATCAATTAGAAACTAAAGCAGAATGTGGGAAATGGGGAGGAGAAGGCAGAAGTGGGAAGAAAGATAAGACTCATTTCTGATTGCATGTGTCTGCTTGCACAGGTGGCTCCCCCACTGCCTGTGCGAAGAGAAGCCAAAGCCCCACCCCCACCTCCTCCAAAAGTTCGGAAATCTGGCATCCTTTCTTCTGAGCCTGGATCCCAGTAAGGATCTTGCCCTCCCTGTAGAACTCCAAGTGCCTAGGACAGCTGCTGCCTGAGGACTGGCCTCCAGGAGACGGTGTCCTCGTTACACAGGGTCCCTGCTGACTGTGTGTCCTGACCTGGGATGGTGCTAACCAGCTCAGAACCAGCTTTGTTCTATTGAAAGCGCCTCTTTGATAGGTGTTTGAGGCCATGCCACATCTCTTCCAGTCCATGTGAAATTCCAGAATTGGCCATGTCCTGTGCATTTTTCAAAGGAGAGATCACCTTCACCATTATTAAATTCCAGCTTCTATTGCAGAGACCCTGGGGGCTGCAAAAGGCTGAACAGGTGAATGGTTCTTCTGCATGATGGTGGAGCAACTCCAGTAACCTACTCCTTGGAGGGATTTCTTGCTTTGCTTCTGAAAAGCCATGCTTGAGATTTAGTTACTTTTCTCGCGTGGACATGCCTATCTCATATAGCATCATGGAAGAGACAGATATTGAGTACAGTTTGGTAGCCAAAATAATTCCATCTTTCTAATGTCTACTGTGTCTCATTTGAGGAAAGGAACATATATTTTTAGTGGAGATTGGCTGCTTTCAGGCATGCATGACTGTCATTGTTGAGAGAACGTGGACTTAGATGGGGGCCCCGAGCTCCTGCATCACCCCCGGCCTCTTGGGGCACAGGAAGACTGCACTCCCCCTCCCCCCACCAGAATTCCACCACACTCCTGACTAATGGCCCTCACTGCACGGCCTTTCTTACTATGGATCCCCTTGAAGCTCTTCCTTTTACACATACAGTCTCTTGTCCCGTTACCTCCTCTGAGCTGAGATCACTGCAGATCCCATTTGTATGACTGAGTGGCCCCTGCCTGCTACCTGACTTTACCCTGAGAATACAGTGCAATATTTTCCTTTGATTATTTATTCCTCTCGACTGTGGACTTATTTTGATTACTCACTAATGGTACTAATGTCAATACTCCTTTCAGAAGAAAAAATGAGCGCTGACCCCGTGGTGCACTCGGGAGGGTGCGGCGCTGGGAGCGCTGGAGCGCTCCCGCCACGGGTTCGGATCCTAAATAGGGATGGCAGGTGTGCTCACTGGCTGAGGGCGGTGCAGCCGGTCACACACAAAAAAAAGACAAAAAAAAAAGAAGAAAAAAATGGGGAGATTTAGATGACCAAATATTACATAAACATACACATACATAAATTGCTGTACAAAGCTACTGACGTTCTGAGCTACAAGGGCCTTAAAGGTCATACAAACAACCCCCTCATTTAATAGATAAAGAATTTGAGGCTACACACAAAATTGTACTACAGATTCTTACTAATACCCCAGCTTGTGAATTTTGGCTATACCCAGGTGACACTTAGATGTAGAATGCAACTCTGACAAACTCTTGAATACCCACCCCGAGTTGGAACAATATTTGAAATGTGCCAGATATCTCTCTACTCCTTAGGTATTTATGACAAAGCTGAAAGCTTTTTGTCCGTGAATCCAAAGGTCATCCTAGTGGAAGTTCAGCCGGGGGCTCTTCCCCGAGCTTGCCCAGAGTCCTTTCCTCAGATGGAGAGCAGAGAAAGACTTCAGCTGTGAGAATTTGCACTCCCCTGCCTGCCTGCCTAGTGGTTGCCTTGTTTCTCCACCACCCTTTAGGAGAGACACCACTTCATCACAAGGATCAAGGAAGCAAAAGCCTCTGTCACGCGTCTAGTGCGTTACTCAAGAAATTAGTATGCATATTCTAGAAGCAGTGGAAAAGGTCGTTTTTTACCCCCACCCAGGATAACTTACAGTGTGGTATCATGGAAAAAGCACAGGCTTTGGAATTAAACCCATTTGGTTTCAAATCCCAGCCATGTCATCTATTAACCTTGTAAAGTCCCACAAATTATTTGAAATTCTCTGAGCTTTCATCGTCTCACCTTTCAGAATGTTGTAAGGTTCATTTGAGATGGGATATGAGAAGGAGCAGGTCCTTTCTTTTCTTGGCTAGGCCTGAGTAAGATCTGGAACTCTCTAGGAGCATTATTAACACACTTTTTTTCCTGAATGTAATTTGGAATGTGAGTGCAGGGGAGTTCTGCACAGACAGGATTTCTCTGAAAGATAAGAATCTTTTGGAGCCTTTTTAATTACTTATGACAAGAGACAAAGTGTCAATGAGAACCGACAAGGATCTTTAGTGGAAAGAACTTGCCTTGTAGAGAAAGGCGGAAGTAATAGGAAGGTCACGTAGGGCTTACGTGGAGCCCCTGAGAAGTCACCTAGCAGACTGGCTAGAGGGGGGTTATATGCCTCCCCTGACTTTTCAGGCTGACATTAAAATAGAAAGACATTGGGTCACACACACGAAAAGAATCAAATCTGAAACCTCTCCTTGCAGAGCAATAGAAGTGAGTCTGGTGTTTGAGTGGAGGCTGAGGAGACCCGATGTATCAGCACCCAGCATCTACCTTCCCTTTTTAAATGGAACATATATCCCCATATGATTCTCTTCCCAAATTAATGGAAATGATAGTTCTTTGTTGCCTGAACACAAAGGGTTCCAGGTAGCGTTGTACATAAAAGATTACAGCAGACATTGGAGGGTTCGTTTCCTTGGGAAGCTATTAGGGTAAGAAAGAGTCATATTTAACCAAAGGTCATAAAGTCTATCCTGAAGTCAAAGAGAAAGACTGCAAAGAAATGCCTTACAAAATTCAGAAGAGGTGAGGAAGGAAGAAATCAGAGAAAGAACTGGTTTTTATTTCCCTTGCTAAGAACTCTGGTGTATTGAAAGACATTGAAATTAGCCCCCAAATCGTCAGACTTTGGGATTGGTTTATGGTTTGTGGGTTTCATCTGGTGGTATATTAAATCCTTTTTTTTTTTTCAGCCTCTCTGTCTTGGTGATATGTCTTGCTTTGAAATTTTTTAAAATAGTTGTTTTATTCAACATATTTTAAGTTCTTTTCAAATGCCAGACACAGCCCTAGCCCCTCAAGATGGGTCAGTTCCATGTGTTTAATGGAAATGGCCCCATATGCAAAGACAGTTCACCCTGGTGTGCTGTAGAATTGGAAAGCGAGTGGAATCAGATGAAAACAAAACCCTAAACCAGGCTGCTGGGCCGTGGGTTTTTTCCTTTGCCAACTTCATCCCTGGGCTCTAGAACTGCAGTCATTTTCTCCTGCCAGGAAAACCCTTTAAAAACTGCAGCCACGCTGCAAATTGGAAAGATAAAAAAAGATAGAAAGCAGAACTGATAACAGTCTACCTTTGTTAACTCTTTCCTAGCTGGAAGAGTCCTTCCCCTCTAGATGCCCCAGTGATGGGGCGATTTCTTATTTTAAAATTGAGACGGGACTTACATACAGTCAAATGCACAGATCTCAGCTGTGCAGATGGATAAATGTTCACATAGCTTTTCACCCATGTTGCCACCTCTTGGATGCAGACGTTACCTGTTTCCGCAGAATGTTCCCGTGTGAAAGGTGTTCAGGAGGCTGCTCATGTTTGTGCCTTCCTCCCTCATGCTTCACAGGTGTGATAAAAAGAAGGACCTACATCCACACAAACGAGACTGAAAAGATCGTGTACCTTTTAGCAAGTAGTCAATCTGTAGTCAGTCCCTGGGATTCAATTTCCTCATCTGTGAAAACTGATGTGTATGTTTGAGGCAACGTGATTTGTAGAATCCTTGCAGCCCTCGCTGCTTTTATTCCAAGTCAATAAAAAGAGGGAGAGTCAGGAGGCGACTCAGTTTCTGTACCGAGGCTTTCAGCTACACACACTACATTCATTTTTCATCCCAGCTGGGTGCTTCGACCCTGCCATACCCAGGCTTTTAAAATCAAAAGATTTGTGGACACTAAAATTTTGAATATGCCAGTAATAATCCAGTACACATTGAAACGTTGAACCAAATTACCATAATTCTCTGCAGCAACCTGGAAACAACATCATTTTCCTAATAGTCTTCAGACTTCACCAGCCTGGCGTGCTGTATCTAGACTTTCAGTTATTTTAATAATCATGCTTTCCTTCCCTGTAGCATTTGGGAAGTTGATAAGTATCACTTCCTTGGAAACTTTCATTCAGTTGTAAGTCTGTGTTTTTTAAGTTAAATTGGAAAAGGTAAGTTTCTCTGTGGGCAGGTGTAGGGTTGAACCATCAATTCTAATCTACCAAAGGAAAGAAATCATTTTCCTTTCAGGTTAATTATTTCAGGCTGATTCTTCGGATCCAGCCAAAGCTGGTCTCCAGTACATGCTGCCTAGATTCAGCTATTAGTCATATTTTATGAGCTGTTCATCCAAACTGTGTCAAAAATTCCTTTACCATGATTTTGTAACTAGTTGGGTTTCACATACGAACAGTTAGGGAGACATGCATTGAAGTAGAAGAATTTTGTTCAGATTTGCTGTTATTTATTTTTAAAAATAAAAATGGAAATGTATTTTAAAGTTTATTGGGTGTTTAGCTTGTGATTCCTGAACTTCGTAATCTCCCCATTGGCGCCTCCTCATGCATATCACGCCCAGCATCCGTCTGGCTTGTTCCAGTGCAGGTCCTGTTGGTTTAACTTGTACTGCGGGGTCTTGAGTCATCTCTGTCCAGAAGTGATAACAACTGCAAGGTGTTCGGTTCTCTCACACCTCCCGCCCGTCCCTTTGGTGTCTGAGCTGACGGTTTTCTCATAGCAGTTGATTTCATGTTCTCAGATCCTATTTCTTTACTCATTCACCACGGATAATTAGGCAGAGGAAAAGAGGGAAATAAAAAGGTTGAAAGGGATATCTAATGACTTATATGCTGTATTAGTCCATTTCTGTGGCTTATAACAGAATACCTGGAACTGGGTAATTTACCAAAAAAATGAAACTTATTGTTTACAGTTTCAAAGGCTGGGAAGTCCACAGTTCAGGTAACACATCTCGTGAGGGTTTTGGTGGTGGTGACAGTGACGACAGAGTATCCCATTGTGAAAGGGGTGGAGCAGAGAGAGAGGCTCCTCTTCTTTTAAACCTCTTAGAACCACACCCCTGACCACCATTTTTAATCCATTCACTACTGCACGGTCCTACAATCCAATCACTTCTTCAAGGCTCCACCTTTCAATTACCAGGATAGGATTTCCCACCCTCTTAACAGTCACAGTGGGGGCCAAGTTTCTAATACATAAAACTTAGGGGACACAATTCAAGCTTCAGTGAGTTTTGGGGGGACATAATTCAATCCATGACACATGGAGAGGGTAGGAACTGATCTTCAAACTAGGTTGAACATTAGTATCACTTGGAAAAAGGCCGCACCCCAAATCAATGACAGTGGTTCCCCCTTATCCATGGTGCTTTCTGCAGTTTGTTACTCGTGGTCAACCACAGTCAAATATTAGATGGAAAATTGTGTGCTGTTCTGAGTGGTGTGATGGAATCTCCTCCTCCCCCTCCACCCCATCGTCTAGCATCTCCCGCCCGGTAGTCATGGCGTGCAGCTGCCTGGGTTATCAGATTGGTTGCCGCGGTATTGCAGGGCTTGTGTTCAAGTGACCATTATTTTACTTCATAATGGCCCCAAGGCACAAGAGTAGTGATGATGGCAATGCAGATATGCCAAAGAAAAGCTGTAAAGTGTTTCCTTTAAGTGAAAAGGTAAAAGTTCTTGACTTAATAAGGAAAGAAAAAAAATCATATGCTGAGATTGCTGACATCTACAGTAAGAACAAATCTATTCCTGAAATTGTGAAGAAATTTGTGCTGGCCTTTCTGTTCCACCTCACGCTGCTGCAGGTAAGGCACAGTGCCTGGTACGGGATAGTTAAGATGGAAAAAGCATTACATTGGCGGGTGGAAGACATGGACAGAAACGTGTTCCGATTGATAGCATTCAGGTGTCACCCACGGTTTCAGGCATCCACTGCGGGTCTTGGGATGTACCCTGCAGATAAGGAAGGACTACTGAACATCAGAATTTCTGAGGGTGGGGCATAGGACCTAGGCATCTGTACTTCTTTTAAATCTCCCCCATGTTATTCCAATGTTAGCCCAAGGTTGAGAAACCACTGCCTCCAAGGGAGTGGTTTTCACTTTAGGAAATTGGTATTGAAGATGTGTTTTGTAAAATCCCTGCTATGGGGGGCAGGTGGGGGAAGCGGACACTGCATTTCCATTAGAGTAGCCTCATTTTTAGTCCTGGCCTTATGCTTAAGTTTATTGTTTTTTAAAGAAAGTGTCCCAGTGCTTTTAAACATCTGCCATCTATTGCTTTTTACAAGCAATAATGCTCCACTGTCTATGTGCCTAATAATCACCAAGATGCTTGTTAAAAATGCAGATGGCTTGGGCCCCAGACTGAATCAACAGGCCTGGGGAATCTTTTGGGATCTAGGGCCCCCACTGAGAAATTCTGCTTTAGCGCATCTTCCACTGTTGAGATCTGTAAATACTGTTTTCTACGCAGTCACCCTTGGCTTCTTTTCCAATCACCTCCGGAATATTGCAACTTCTAAAACTTTTTCCTAAAATAATTTATTTTCAAGCCATTCTTTTCGCTACCTGATCATTTAGAGCTGTATACTTTCAGGAACACATCTCATTAAATGTATTATGTAATGTTTTTCCAGCCTTTTGAAGGGCTTCAGAACTTTCTCTTTTTTTGAAGCTATACTGATGAGTTCTTCGGATTTAGGAAAACATTTAACATTTAGTAAAAGAGCCATTTTTACTCTTCTTCCTCTTGGTCATTTGGCAATCAAGTGCACCCAACATGCTCACACAAGTTGCAAACCTCCAGATATCTGATGTCAGCATCTGTATGAGCATCTTTTCATCCCCTTCAGGGAAATTGTCCCAAAGACAAGCTCTGACAAAGGAAACCTGACACTCCAAACATGATGTATAAAATTGAGTGAGTTGTTTTTTTCAATGTGTTAACTAATGTGAAGATTGTAAGTGACATTTTTTATTCAAAAATATATTTACATCATTAGCAAACAAGGCTCTCATCCTGCCTTGTATGTGCTGATTAATGAAATGATGCAGTTTTGCTTTTTCCCATAAAGCAGATTGTGGATCACATCACTGCCTAATTTTTGAAGTGGGAGTAAAGAGGTTGTTTGATTCAGTTTCAGAGATTCTTCAAATGGAGATATTTGTGAAATCTAGCATAGTGCTGTAGCAAATATCTGTATTAAAAATGGATGGTTTTCTCCCCATGGAATATTTCTGACCCATGTTCAAATGTCTTAGCATAGGTCCCCCCTTTTTTAGAGGTTGAGGGACAGAGGGCAGGGGGAGGGGAGGTTTCGTTTGTCTGATAAAAAGAGGAAAATGGGACTTTTGTCATGTCAATTTGTTGCTGAGACATTCAGCAAGTTATTTGAAATCTGAGTTTTTCAAGTGGTCTCATAGCTACTTAGAAAGCATAAGAATACGTGAGAATATTAGTGTCATAGTGTCTGGGACCTCACAGGGAAATAGTCACCAGTAACACTACGTTGACCTGTGCTGTGAGCCCCTGTACCCTATTTCAGCTCCGTTTAACAAAATAACCCAGTGTCTAAAGTCCATTTGCATTAACGGCATGACATGGTGCAATTGCAGAAGCAGAGAATTGGAAACCAGTCAGAACTGAGTGGGTCTCTTAAACTCTCTGGCTCCAGTGTCCTCATTTTAAAGCAATGACAATAACTTCTACGTTCCAAGGTCATTTAGGGTGGTTAGTGCAAATATTTGTGCACATGTCTAGCACAAAGCCTGACGCTGGGCTTTGTGGAGAATGAATGGTGGCAATGCTGTTTGACCAGGGGACATGGGAACACCAGAATCCTGGCTTCAGTGGACTGACTGTACTCTGTTGCATTTCTCGAGTGAAATACCATTAAGATCAGACAGGGGAACAATCTATTACTTTCAGGCCTTGGTCCCAAGCCTCAGTGTGCACCACTTGGACAGACCACATGGAACCCGAAGAAGCATTGGACTAGCAGCCCTTCCAGGCTCCTTTCCCCCAGGCCTCACTTGGGTTCCAGTTGACTTCCAAAGGCATTGGAGACGATCTAGGGAGAGAACTTCTTCCCAAGTGGGAGGAAGCCTTGGCCATGGCCCCAGTTTGCTTCTGTAGAGCAAGGTCAAAGATAAAATTATCGCCCTGTAGATACTGTTTCTGAATCTGCTCTTTTTGGCCTGGATCAACATGTGACTGGTGGATGCAGTCCTTGTTGATGCAGGGTAGGGTGACGGAGAGCCCTTTCCTCAACAGCAGACAGGTTATCTTGTCTCCCTCCCATCTGCCACCTCTGCACATATGTGGAGGGCTCTCTTTGGTGGGCTCACTGTGTCCCTCCCCCGAGAGTCCTGATTTAAAAACTTAACAGGTATATACCACCTTATTCACAGCACAGTGCTTTATTATGAAATATGTGCAACTTAGTGTAAGAGTTTCTGAAATTCGCACAAATTACAGGTGTTCAGTGGGTCATAAATTTCAATTGTGGAAGTGTTGTCAATCCTTCTGGCCCAATGGAGTTAAATCTTCTTTTGCCCAGTTTCCTCTTCAATCAGACTTTCCTGAAAAATATGTAAGAAACCTATCAAGATTGACTTTACTAGCTGAATTATTTTATGTTTTTGACATTTTAAAGAGAGCTGGCCAGTTAGCTCAGTTGGTTAGAGCATGGTGCTGATTAACACCAAGGTCCAGGGTTCGATCCCTCTACCAGCCAGCCACCAAAAAAGACATTTTAATTTCTAAAATATTGATCTAAAAGAAATAGGTCCATTTATTTTCATGCTATAGAGATGTGACAGATTGCCTTTTTAAGCTGCTAATAAACATAAAATCTATATTAATGGTTTAAGGATATGATGTGAGGAAGGAGATGAAAGAAAGGTCTTGCCAATCAGTTTGCTATTAAAACAGCCTTTGCCTGAACTCATAATTGTCATGTTTGGGAAATGTCACTGCTTGCTATTATTTTTATCATACAGTAAGTAAGATTAGAAAAAGAAAGGAAATAAAGATGTCTGCCTACATTTTTCTTTGCTTTGTGGGTATGGAAGTTGAAATCACTGGAGAAAATTAAAATTATAGCTTATCTTCATATATGATTTATTCAGACTTTCCTTGCTCCTAGGCATAATTGATAATTAACTGTAATGTCTTCTGACTGCTGCAAATACGTGGACCATGGAACTCAAAGAACACCAATATTGAATTCAATTTCTATATTTAATTCTCTTTCTACTTTTTCATCAAAAACATATATTGGATTAGTAGATATCCTATTTTTTTTGTTGTTGTTTTTGGTGGGAATTGGAGATCATATAGCCCTACCAGAAAACAGGAAATCAACTCTTTGGCTCTGAATTATAAATTTACTAGTTTGGAATTTTTTATTCCAAAGGTGGAAAACAAACCCATATAAAGCACCATTTCTGATTTGTACATTTCCCAGGGTTTGGAAAACCATGTCATACCAAGAACAATTGCAGAATCAGGTGGAGGGGTGTGGATTAGGCTAGAGAAGAGTAGTCAAAGGGGACTGATGAATATACTTGGAGAACTGGAATATAGCAGTGGGAAAAAATTTGTTTTGTCAGTCACCCCATAAGGCCAGAACCAGTATAAGCTGATAAAGTATATAGAGAGATTTCACTTCAGTTTAAGGGGGGGAGAAAAAAAGAGTGTCATGAAATAGTGAGGGCCCTGCCACAGGAGGCATCCTGGCAGTCATGAAGGTAAGCCCCCACTGTGGCTAGGAGGTGGCTGTCCTAAGCGTTACCGAAGGGCCCTTCCATTTCTAAAGCTCTGTGTTATGATCTCTTTAACTCACCAGAACTCCTTTCAGGTCTCTGAGGGAAGAACGTGGCTGGTGGATGGTACATTCCATGCGCTGGGGTTCTGCTAGTTTGTCCACCTCCTGGGCTATCTGAAGAAAAAGAATGTGATTCTTGGAGATGGAAATAGAGAAATGAAATTATATTTTCCATTACCACCAAAAGTTGTCTGTACAAAGTGAAGTCGGGGGTGTTGTGGAGAGCTGGGAATGTGGCAGGATCTGGATGGAGACTTTAAGGACACAGATCCATCATCAGGGATTTTTACAGAATGATGTAGAGGTCAAGAGATTATAGAGATGGTGAGAAGAGAATGTTTTCTCCTTAAAAGACAATCAGAGTGGAGTAGTTTGAGCCTCAGGAAGAGACAGTACCCCAAATAACAAGAGTTTATAGTTGTGGGGAGCTTGGTTTTTATTTTCTAATTTTTACTAATATGTCATGATTAAGTGAGATTTGCTTCTCAGGTAATCTGTGGAGAGGAGACTTCAGATTCTGGGGCTTCCTTACTTTATTTTATTTTTTAGCAGCTGGCCGGCATGGGGATCTGAACCCTTGACCTTGGTGTTATAACACCGCGCTCTAACCAACTGAGCTAACCGGCCAGCCCTGGGCTTCCTTATTCAATACTAAATCATCTTTATTATTTCTCCAAAAAGAGACGTTTCTTTCCAATAACAATGAAATGGTTTTAAGTCCCTCGAGCCAAGCTTCCTATTCACAGCCCTATGTTAATTTTTTGATTTGTCAGCTAACATATATGGCCTCTCTAATGAAGTCCCTGCCCACCCCCGCAGAAGCCGCATGTTAGTGCTGCTGCTGGTACTGAATCTAACGTACATGCAATTCAATCTGGCCTGTTTCCTACTATACCGTTTTGTCAACTCGAGTTTGCTAACTCCTGTACTCTAGTCGTCTCCAGTTTCTTTGCTTAAATGCCCCCGTCGGTGCAAAAATTACAGGGCATGCATCTTTGGTAAGGATTTACAAATTATAAAAATGTACTACTGATCTAATATTACAGATATTTTTTAAAGATGAAATAAGAAAAATACATAAGCAGAATTTTTAAGCTTTTCTATCTAAATCCCAATGAATCATCTGCTGCTGGAGACCTAGACTACGTCTCACGGTTTATAATTCCTTTGGCATCATGTACACTCAGAGTACACCGGACTATCTTGCACTCGTTCTGTATTCTCTTGGAACTTGTCCTGCTCTTTGTTTTAGTAGCCCCTGCCTGGATTGCAAGGAGAAATGGGATTTGTAGCTTGTAAGTGTCTTTCCTCCCCTGGAGTATGTAGGGTAGAGCATAGGGCAGTGGCACCGAGGTTCCTACTGAGTGTTCAATATGGTTAAATGGAATCGAATAACCTACATCTCATTTTGAAGCTGAGAGAAACTTACCTCTCGGAAGGAATCAATCAAATTTTCAGCATTTCTCTTTCCTCCAGGGCGCAACCCATAGGACCAGTGTTGGCCAGAGCAACCTTCCACGCAGAAGATCAGCAGCATAAGTCCAGCTAGAAGTTTTGGAATCAGCTCCATTCTAAGGAACATCAACACACAGTCAAAACAGAACCAGGCTGGGTTGAGTAAAACATAAAGACCTCTTTAGTAAAAAGGCTAATGTCTGTATCATGAATCCCATAGAGGATGGAAGTTGGAGTTATACAGTTTTCACACACAGACACTGAAACACAGAGACACCTGCTTGCTTGACTTGAAATGCGAGCCACTTGGGGACAAAAGTGGTACTTTAAACTCACATGTTCAAGATTTTTTTGTACTAAGGTAGTCTATTTTTATTTTTATTATTTATTCAGTTATCCAAATCACGTGATTCATCCCTTATCAAATTCACTGTTTTGCTTTGACATTTCCCAAGCATGGATTTGTTTTCAACTATCATTCCTGCGATAACAAGAACTGGGCTATATGCTCTGAAAAGTAGCCCCTATTAGGAATCTCTGGCTAATACAAAATTGCTTGACATTAAGTGGCTACACTGTGGCACTAATGGCACTTTGCTATCTGTCCATTGCTGGCTGGGCCGTCTGTGAGAGCAAAAGAGGACCCAACACTGTTAAAACTAGTGAGTCCCTGACCAGATGCCTCCCTAGCCAAGGGAGTTTCCAATTATCTAATAAAATATGTCTCTGAATTAATTTTCGTTTGATGGACAAGAAGCCAAAGGCAAAATCAAATACTTATCGATGAGCTATTGGATTCCCCAAAGGCTGGATCTCTGTGGCTGGTGGTAACAAGCACAGCAAAGGACAAGGCTTCTTCACCATCACACCTGGATTTAGCCCTTGGAGGGTAAAGTGCCCTGTAGACATATAATAGCATGCAACCTAAACAGACAAAAAGAGCTAGAAATACAAAACATTTTACCTGCTTGCTGGTAAAAAACCAAAAGTATCCCAAGCTCCTTTGGGGTGTGTTGAGAACTGTGACTTTTCTATCTTCCTAGCTTCCTTTTTATATGAAACTTTTCGAGGACACTGAAATCTTTCCTGCTGGTAAATTATACTGCACATGGACTGTTTCTTCCTTTTTTTTTTTTTTTTGGATACTTATTTTTTTTAATCCTCACATAAAACTACTTTAATGGTGTATGTAATTGGAACACCCCCGGTGCCTTTGTTAAATTTACTTAAGTCTAGCCATTAAAACCTCAGCTAAAACTTTTATAGCTGAGGCCACAATTCAAAGAGATTAAAATCTAGCTAGGTTGGATTCCCTTGAGGAAACTGGCAGAACTATCAAGAGTTCAAAGAAAATAGATGTCTTAGATTAAGTGAATTTAAATGCACACTTAAAAACTTTCACAAAGGAGGCTATGCACTAAATATAGGAAGTTGAGTCAGAATGCTTGGGAGGTAGGTTCAGCTCCTAGATTCCTCATCTGTAAAAGGGGGTTTACACCAAATGATCGTAAAGTTACTTCCAAATCTGATTTGTAAATATTAGTAAGTGATTATTGGCACTATACCAAATCCATATAGAATCCCAAAGTAAATAGTGAGAGTTTGAAAATTCTCCACTCTCCTATGCATCAAGTTTTCTCTTGAATTACCTTGAAAGCCTTCAAAGCATCAAAAAGACAAGTAGAAACATCGTAGTTAGAAAATGCTAAGAGCAAGACCATACTGAGCAGACTTAGGTTGACAGTTCAACTCATCTCAGTAGATGCTTATTGAATTAAATATGCAAATCACTATGTTAACAGTAGTGGGAGCACAAAGATGAGAAACTAGTTACTTGCATGTAAATAAGGCCAACCTCACTCACAATAACAGCCCTGCAAAGTGGGTATCATCATCCAAATTTTAGATGTTCCACTCAATGTTGTGACCTTGGATGTTACTTATACAGTACAAGCTTGTAAAAAGAGAGAGAACCATTACCCTTTATTACATTCCTTTGAATACATGATTGTCTCCCCTAATTTAGCCCTAGGTAACACTATCATGTTACCCATGATAGTCAAAGATCCCATCTTATTTAAACTCTGTTAATAACCTTTGGCATTTAAGTCAGCATTCAATAAGTATAGGTTTGAATGAATGAATGAGTGAATAGGAAGCAAGGACCTTGTAACCAGATTAGACCTAATGCTTCCTCTGTTTCTGCATCAAAGATATGTTTTATCTTGCACAGAGTTATATCTTCATGTATAATTGGCTCTAAGGCCTATTACATTAGCTAAGCAGTAAAAGAGTCAAAAATAACTGCAGGGCCGGCCCGGTGGCGCACTGGAGAGTGCGCCGCTTGGGAGTGCGGCGGCAGGACATTTTATACGGATAAAATTTACTATCCACTGAAATATGTTCTATTTCTTTAGTTTAAATGATGAGTACATAGGGCTTCATTGTTGTTATTCATTATACTATATTTAAAAAAAAAGAAAACATTTTGGGCCGGCCCGGTGGCACACTGGAGAGTGCGCCGCTTGAGAGCACGGCGGCGCTCCCGCCGAGGGTTCGGAACCCATGTGGAGACCGGTTCCCGCTCACTGGCTGAGCGCAGTGCGGGCGCAACACCAAGGGTTGCAATCCCGTTGCCGGTCCCCGGTACAGGCGCGACACTGAGGGTTGCGATCCCGTTACCGGTTGGTAAAAAAGACAAAAAGGAAAAAAAAAATTAAAATAACTGGATATTTGTTCATTTTAGAGCTGGGACTGGCAACTTCTCAGGTAGAATGCTAAATGGATCAGTCATAGCCCATTGTCCTCTGGAATAATTATACTTGCAAGTATTTTAGAGTAGAGAACAGTGGTTTCTTGCCCCATATCTCTGTGGAGGTTGTCCAGTTTTCATGATAGGGAAGAGAAAGGGATAAACTTTAAAGTAACCCAGAGGAATGGAAATCATCAAGTTGAAGGGATACCTGCACTCCCATGTTCATCACAGCTCTGTTTACAATAGACAAGATATGGAACCAACCTAAATGTCCATTGATGGATGATTGGATAAGGAAACTGTGGTATATCTACACCATGGAATACTACCCTGCCATAAAAAAGAATGAAATTCTCCCATTTGCAACAACATGGATGAGCCTGGGGAAACTTATGTTGAGTGAAATAAGCAAAGCACAGAGGGATGAATACTGCATATACTCACTCACATGTGGAAGCTAAGAGAGAAAGAAGGAAGGAAAGAAACACCACAGTAGTATGTTGGACTTGCAGAGGGAGAGAACATTCCTTGAGCTACAAAGTGGAGTGGAGCGGAAGGGGGGAGAGGGAAGGAGGTTGGGGATAATTGGGTGGGGGACACGGGGTACAAATGAAATTTTTGGTAATGGGTATACAGCCAGTATGAATCTGGCCCCCACATCATGGGCATGAGGGGTGACAATCAGCTTTGTATCTCATGAATATTCATAACCAATAAAAAAAGAATTAAAAGTAAAGGTAAATTTAAAAGTGAAACATAAATGATTGACTTTATCTCATTTAAATTATTTTAATTATTTCACTTAGACACTTTGACTAATGTGTCATTCTGACATGAAGAGCAAAAGCTCATCTCACTGTATAATATGTAGGTAATGAGAGACTATTTTTCAACAAGAGTTCTTCATGTTTGAACAGTGATAGTTTAAATTGGTCAATTGATTTTCTGCTTGCTGAAAGAGATGTGCTTCTAAGTGTTGCTTAAGCAGAAAATGTGGTCTTTGGTTAGTACTAATGAAATGGGAGTTAAGACTTGTGACTCTAGGGCCGGCCCGGTGGCGCACTGCTATAGTGTGCCGCTTGGGAGCGTGGTGGCGCTCCCGCCGAGGGTTCGGATCCCACATACAGACTGGTTCCCACTCACTGGCTGAGGGAGGCGCGGGAGCAACACCGAGGGTTGCGATTCCGTTGCCGGTCCTGGTCCAGTACGGGGGCGACACTGAGGGTTGCGATCCGTTGCCGGACACGGAAAATGACAAAAAGGAAAAAAAAAGACTTGTGACTCTATTGTCAGATGGGTCACTTATCTCTATGTAAGCATCACTAAATTTCTTGAAGGTTATTTCTATCATTTGTTATTAAATTTTTGAAAAATGCTTAGAAATTTTTAAGATCAATGCAGCAACATGGTCTATGAATTCATTCAACATGTTGTATGTCCTCTCAGTCCACATTTGTAGTGTCTTAGGTCTCATAGGTCTCTAGGGCAAAGGCCAAATTTATTTGGTCTTTCTTTCTATGGCACCAAATAGATGATCAAACCACTATACAATTAATGAATTTTAGTGACAAACTTTTTTTTTTATTATTTTATCAATATACAATGTAGTTGATTTTTGTGTCCCTTTACCCATTCCTCTTTACCCCCTTCCTCTCCCCCTTTCCCCCCCATCGACATCGTATCTGTTCACTTGTCAACAAGTTCAAGGAATTGTGATTGTTGTGTCTTCTTTCCCCCGCCCCCACCATTTGTTTATTTATTTATTTATTTATAGCTCCCACAAATGTGAGAACATGCAATATTTCTCTTTCTGTACCTGGCTTATTTCGCTTAATATAATTTTCTCTAAATCCATCCATGTTGTTGTGAATGATTCTTTTTAATAGCAGAGTAGTATTCCACTGTGTGGATATACCACAGTTTCCTTATCCACTCATCTGATGTTGGATGTTTGGGCTGGTTCCAACTCTTGGCTATTGTAAATAGCGCTGCAATAAAATGGGAGTACTGGTATCCCTTCAACATGATGATTTCCATTCCTCTGGGTATATTCCCAGCAGCAGAATAGCTGGACCATATGGTAGGATCTATCTGTAATTGTTTGAAGAAACTCCGTACCATTTTCCATAAAGGCTGCACCATTTTGCAGTCCCACCAACAATGTATGAGGGTTCATTTTTCTCCACAACCTCACCAGCATTTATCATTCTCTGTCTTTTGGATATTAGCCATCCTAACTGGAGTGAGATGGTATCTCAATGTGGTTTTGATTTGCATTTCCCAAATGCTGAGTGATGTTGAGCATTTTTTCATGTGCCTGATGGCCATTCATATATCTTCCTTTGAGAAAGGCCTATTCAGCTCCTTTGCCCATTTTTTAATTGGATTACTTGTTTTTTTGCTGTAAAGAAGTGACAAACTTTGAATCCTTTCATGATTACGTGGATAGACAAGTTGGGTTTAAAAATCAAATTTTATAATTTTTTTTCTAAATTTGAAAGAATGGCTTTAAGAGGAAAAACTCCTTCACTTTTTAACATTAAAACAGTGATTATTTTGTGATCTTGCTGGATGACAAGTGAAAAACTCTTTCTTTGCCCTAATGTAAAATCCCAGCAGGAACTCAAGGTTAATTCCCGCTGACCCGTCCAGTCAGGTTGTGAAAAGGTTTCAGAGAATTAATCCTTGGATAAGGTGCTAAAGCTGAAATAATGTAACAACTTCTTTTCTCAGCGGTAAACCTTTTAATTTTAAATATACTACTTTCTTAGAGAGCTAATAAAAGGCTAGGGCTTTTCATATATTAAAGATGATTTAAAGTTGACTTGGAGATAGATTTACAGTATAAAACATGGCTTCATAAAATGAACAACTGGAGAAAATATTCCAAGACTTCATTTATGATGGAAACCTTTTTAAGAATAATGAATTTACATTTCCTAATAGTCTCCTTGAAACTATAGTTGAACTAGGCTACATTAGAGCATAACATGTATTGCTTTAGACAATTAATCAAGTACTGTGTTTTATCACTGTAAATAATCTATGAATTTAGGCTTAAAACATTTCTCTAGCCTTTCCAACAACTGTATTTTTACCTGTGTATACAGATAACACATTTCTTCACTAAAGGGAAGTTTTACTATTTTGAAACTTTCCTCCCTCCTTAGAATTCTCTTTCCCAGATGTCAGGAGAAAAATGTTTTGGGGGCATATTATTTATCCAACTTAATAAAGCTAAATGGTAATGTTTGTCAGCTAAAGAGTAACACAAGCATATTAAATGAATTACTGGAAGGCTGACTCGTCTTTTCAGAATTAATAGTTTCTTCATGTTCTTAGGATGGTGGATTTTAAAAAGAGGATCATAAAATAATCATATCTAAAGTAGTGAATTTACTTTCACTGCACTTTCAAAGAGACTAATCCATAATAAGTGTTACGCTGTATTTCTTTTTTTCCAGTTCTTCAGGGCTGGTCGGCAATGCACAATGAAGAAATCTAAGCAAAATACAGAAAGTGCTGATTTTTGAAAGCAAGCAAAGAAATTCCTTTTCAACATTTCTTATTGTTTATTAATGCAGTATACATTAGATCCAAAAGCTGCAGTTTCTGAGCACACCATGTGTAGATCTTTCAAGTCCTTCTGCAGTTTTAGGTTATGTCTACAGAGGTACCCTTAAGTGAATGAACAACACATTCTATAATTATTGAAAATATAGTACAGAGTGAAATGATTTAAATATAATTTAGGCACATATTGATTATGAAAATAGATATCTCTCAATACAATACTTCTCTGTCTTGGTAAAAATAATAAAGCAAAGAAAATAATTCATTTCTGAAGTTGCTTTCCTTCACCTGTAAAGGTCTGATCTCCTCCCACTATGCATATGTAACCTTTAACTGTGAAGGAAAGCTTTGCATATGTAGATATACAATAAGCTACGTATATACTGAAAGTATGTCATTCTCCCAAAGGAGACAAAGTGGTTTTTAATGACTCACTGCCTCAGGTTGATGAATCTGTAGAATTCAGAACCCATCTGGACACAGCTTATATCCCTGTTCTTGGGATAAACGTAAGGACACTGGGTCACTGGTAAGGAAGTACAGCCCCTATTTCTGCTGCTGGAGATAATGACTCAAGGAAACTGGGCTAAAATTTTTTTTAAAAACCCAAAACACAGGTACCGACTGACTGATTGGTATTAGATCTCAGACCAGCCAAATGCCTTTATTTTTATTAATTTTTTTTTGGTGGCTATAATCAAACTGCCAGTTTAAAATTCCTCATTCCCTATTGTAGGGAATTTTAGTTCCAATTATACTGACTTCTAAAAGGTGACCTTCCCATGGTCATTTATATTTTGTAGCTTTGATTGCAGTGGATTTGGATTTGATACCTATTTCTAAGCTGGCCGTGTTTAAACTATTTGGCATGTGAATTAAATGAGTATTAATGACACAGCTTGGTTTTTCAGTTCTCAAGCGTCACCATGTGCTTATGCTGACTGTATATGAGAAAACTAGGCCAGTAGTGTAAAGAGATAAAATTGCCTGGTCTGGTGTTGAGTGGAACTTGCCTAGAATGAAATTCTGTGGAATGCTCATTTAATAGTTGTGGCTATAGGTGAAGTCTCCCTCCATCTGGAGAGTTCCACAGTATCTGCAGAATGACAGTGATGTATAAGATGTCTTTCCTTCCACTCTGTCTCAATAAGTAAGAATGGAATAGTTCTTTAATTTAGCTACTATTTTGTTCTAAGAAGTAAACATTATAAAAATGAACCTGAAGAGAGTCTTAGGGAGTCTGACCTCACCATTTTCATACAGTGTGACAGGTATTTAAAGAGAGGAGGCATCACTAAAGCTATTTATAAACCTGAACAACCTTTTCCAAGTTCTCATAAAGTTTAGCAATTTAAACATCCATACTGCATCTATGTATTCAATAAATATAATTGCATATGTTGTGCTTTTCATAAAATAACATCCTCAAATGAATCTCAAACCAAGATGGTATTTCCACGTCATGCTTATTTAAAAGCAAATATAACAGATACTATTCCTGGTCATAAAACCAGGCAAATCCCCCTACCCCATTCAAAAGGCAGCAATATAATCTAGTTTCCCTACATCTATTAAATGAGTGCTTTTCTGTTCTAATCAGAATGTGGAAAAAAAGTCCATTTTTTCCCTTATGCACCACTAAGAACAAGCAAAATCCTCTAAATGTTTTTTTAAAATTCTCTTACAGGGTTATTTTTTCTAGACAACTGACTGGGTGGAGAAAGAAAAGTGACAAGGAAAACATTTTTCATCTTGGACATCCTCCTGCAGCCCCTAAAATCCTCATCTGACACTTTGTGACATATGCAGTGGTGTCAGCATCTCTTCGAATATCGCTCCCTTCACGTTGGAGCCTCTCAGGTTGGCTTCTTGAAGATCACACCCAGACAGATCACAATTCTGTAAGACAGAAACAATATTCGTGTGATTCATATGGAGATCGAAGGCCTTTTCTGTTTCCTCTCAAAATGGTTGCTGGGGCATTTAGGAAAATGTTCCCATATAATAAAACTCAGTTAATTCCCAGAAAACTTCTGACCATATAAAGTCAGATTTTCTTCTATCTATATTTGTCATCTCTAGTTGATGCTCAGGCTGACCACCACAAATATTTATAAATGAAGGCTGAAGAGGAAGCATGTCCCTTCTGTTCGTATATTCTACAATCAGGCATTTAAAATACAGAATGTATTTTACTTTACCACATTCCAAGAACAACCACAACAATGAAAGGCACAAGATGGGAAGACCATTTTTTAAAAAATCTGAAAGAGATTTTACTTACTAATTAAACTGTGTAATAGATTTTTCCATTCCCCAGCTCTAATATTTTTATAGCAGGGAATTAACTTTTTTAATCCTAAATTTACATGTACAATATAATGAGTTTTGATAGATATATACACTAGTGGGACCACCATAACTGGAAGCTGTTAATTCACCTCAAGCTAACAGAATGAAAGATGCGACAGAGATTCTGGTTATGTCTCTCGGGTGGTGGGGGACAACAGCTAGAGAGAAGGGTGACTTCACAGAACCTTTCAGAAGAACAAAGGTCAGCAGCTGCCCCTCAACAGTGAACCTCATTAGTCTTTGTGATCAGTTGGACAGAGGGAGGCTTTTGCTACTTAATCACACTGACTACACAGTAACCAAAACCAAGGAAAAAACCATGATCTCAGATGACAGTAACAAATAATAAATAATTAAATAATTGTGCTCATAATAGGATTATGCTATCAGCCTTAAGCCTGTTCGGTTTGCCTTTTAGTTTAAAGGGGCCTACTACTTTGCTGCTGAGAGCTCTCAAAAGATTAAGAAAAAAAAAACATTTTTAAAAAAACCAACAGCAATCTAAATTTTGACATACTATTCTCTACAATCTAATCTATACCGTATTTTCTTGTATAGAACTGTACTGTTCAATATGATAGCCACTAGCTACAAGTGGCTATTTACGTTTAATTAAAATTAAATTAAAAAATCTATTTCTCAGTTGCACTAGCCACAGCTCAAATGCTCAATAGCTATATGTAATAGTAGCTACTGTACTGAACAGTACAGATATAGACATGTCCCTCACTGCAGAAAGTGCTACTGGACAGTCCAGATATAGACCTACAACAGCTATTGATTCTGCTAGCTAAATTTAAAATCAAGAAGACATATAGGATATAATTCTTATGAAAGATGACTAGACAAAATTAAAATCTCAAGCTGGGATTAAAAAGAATACGATGCCAGTTTAGAATAGTCTTTTCCTGAACCTGATTTCAAATGACAGCATTTAAATTTCTCAAGTAGTTCAACACACAATCTGGCCCATTTAATTCAGTTTGAAACTAAAATCTATGAAAAAACTATTAAATTAGATTAATAAAGCATCTATAAAACTTATTTACTTGAGAAAGACCCATGGAAAAGGAGAGAAATGAAATCAACTTAGACTGAATGTCAGGTGAGTCTTCAAATCTGGAACTGGCATCTATGACTGAGGTAACTAAACCCTGCTCTGGAATTCAAATTTGTTTAAACAAGCAACTAAAAGGAAAACATTCCTCCAGCTGTGTTGGCATGTTACCCCACAATTTCACCAGCGAACTACTTTGTTTATGACTTCAAAAAATTTTGCACTAGCAACTTAGTAATTATAGATTAACAAAAACTCTTTAAATATTGGTGAACTTACCTCTAAATCAGTTCCGGCCAGAGTTGCTCCTCTGAGGTTACAGTTCTTCAACTTTGCATTTTTTAAAGTAGCAACTCTCAGGTTAATTCCTGTCATTTGACTTCCTTCCATATCCACACCTTTCAGATTAGCTCCTACAGCGAGCATATTTTGGGAGTAGTTTAACTTTAAAATATTTATAGTTATCTACCTTTAACAAAACTGCAAGATGACTTAATGGAGGTCAATGATGGCAGCCTCCTTTAATTTTCAGAAATAAGTCTGAACTATAAATCTCAGTCTCTCAACCAATTACATATATAAAGAATCCAATGGTAATGATCCGTTTGCTTAAGCAACAAATTAAGAATGTTTTCGTCAATGTTTTGAGTGGAGGAATTCAATTCTGTCTTGTGATAGTCAGTACTTTTATAACGTGCCTCCATAAGCGTATGACAAAGGGGATAAGTACAATGTCTCCTAAATATACAAGTAAACAAAGTTCACAGGTACAGCAAAGCAATAATGAATAAATAAAGCATTAAGTCCAAAAATGACAAAAACACCCCCCTCAGCTCTGTACAAAGTGAAATTCTTCCTTTTGGTGAGTACAAGAATACTTTGTTCTATTTGAAAGGTTAAGATGTTTAATTCTCCAACTAAAGCTTCATTGAATGTTATAGGCTTTATTTTCTCTGAGACCTCAATTTTGATTAGCATATGGCTGGGACCAAATGGAAGCATCTTTTACGCCTTTGCCAATTCTTCAAATGTGATGACAGAAGAAATCTGTACCCCTACAGCTATCCTGTTCTACCCTTGACAATGATATGCTGGGCTTTTTCCTTTATGGTCTGCTTTCACCATAGAACGGGTATTTGCAGATAGACTCTCACCTTCTAAATTGGCTTTAAGACCAGAAGGATCCTCAAAATTACAGAGTTTCAGGGATGCTCCTTCTGCATTAGAACAAAGCATCTTAACTCCCTGGAGATTTGCACACTGAAAAGAAAAGAGAAAATTCCTGGTTTTAAGGTTCATAATTTTTTCAAATTGGTTCAAACAGTAAAATAAAAAAAAAAAATCAAAATAAAAAAGTGGGGGAGCTCAGTTCAACACATTCACAATCAATTATTTCTGTTTACAATGAAGACTTTTTAAATTGAACCCAATAAGAACTGAGAATGTTTTAAAGAAATAGTTGTTTTATAAGAACTGTTTTAAAAAGAAAAGAACTCCAAATTAGCAACAGCACGCCCACTTCATGTGAAACATAAGGGTTCAGATAAAGAAGCTGGGGGAGTCAGACTATGACATCCCTAATTCCTATTTTTATAAACAGCCCTGGGCATGGCAATGTGACAGTCAACATGTATAGGTAAGAAAGGCATAAACTTGTCTTATGATAGTTAGCACTTTTTTAATATGCTTCCATAAGCGTATAACAAAGGAGATATGGACTTTCTCTTCCTTATTACTGTAGGAATTAATAAGTGACATTTTTGATGTTCCAAGATACCACTCCCATCTTCATATCAAAGTCCAGAATACTAATGCCAGCAAATGAAGGTATCATTCAGCTATAAAACACTAACAAGTTGCTTGTTGGGTTCCGTATCAACCATTGCAATGCAACATTGTCAATCTTGAGCACCCAAATCACAATATATAATGCAGATAAGAGAGTAAAAAGGCAGAAAATATATGTTAGAGTTTTATTATGTTAATTCATCTCAAAGGGTTTAATACCATCAGATTTGAACTATAACAACTACTAGCTAAGCCAGACAGCTTATCTATAAAGTTCACATTAACATCAGACCTCTTCACAAATTGTGACAAAGTAGAATATGAATGTAAAAATGTTTCAAAAGCTGTGAGGCATAATATGAATGACACTTGTACACACCATTATAATTATATCCTAAGGCCCATCAAGTCACAATGTAGTCACGCCTATTAAGAAAGATCCTTGTTTTATTGGCACAATTTCATTCACTCTACAGTCATTTCTAGTAAAAAGAAGATGAGAGGGAGACCACATCAGTTGCAGAAAACTGACGAACACGTGCTCATTCCCATCTATGCCTGTGCCTTAACACAAAGGCAGTGCAGAAGCTCTGAATAGATAGGTAAGGTAGTAAGCATCTGCAAGGACCAAAGTAACTAAAGGATGACTGGATTTTATGTGCTTGAAAATATAACAAGATGGGAAGCTGATATATGCAAATAAATGTTTCTGGTTTTCTATGTAATGTTCCCCAGTAAAACAAAATGTGAACATTATCAAATGTTCTCAAGGTAATTATATAAGTACCACTCTTATACTTAGGGGTGTACAATAGAATCCTATAAAGAAGCAAATATATGAGAAATTGCAGTAAAATTTTCAACCATGTAAAGCATTTTACCCTCTACTCATCAAATAGCAAAGCAAGTGACCAATGCTGAGATTTTGGAACTCAGCTAGAAAGACAGCATTGCAGTTACAAGAACTGTACTATCTTACTATCAAGAGAGGCAATGTGTCTGGATGAAAGTGGTTATTATTGCTATTTATTTATTTATTTATTTTAATTTAATTTTTTTTTTGCAGCTGGCCAATATGTGGATCTGAACCCTTGACCGTGGTGTTACAACACCATGCCCTAACCAGCTGAGCTAACCACCAGCCCATTACTGCTATTTTTAAAGTATGAAAACGGTATTATGTTTCTAAAATGGTTCTTATCTTTAAAAGATAAATAAAAAAACATTTACAGGTGAAATGAATTGTTTTAAAATAATCTGTGGTGAGGTACAGACATACCAAAATTGATTATGTGCTGATATTTGTTGAAGCTGAGTGATGGAGGTATAAGGAAGATTCATGATACTATCCTATTTTTCTATGTGTTTGACATTGTCCAAATGAACAAGTCATTAAAAAAAGAAAAACAGGAAAAGAAAACACACACTTTAAATTCTAGTTCCAACTCTGCTAAAAACCAGCCTTGGGCAAGTCTCTAGGTTTCAGTTTCTCAATCTGTAATACAACAGAGTCATCTTAAATAACCTCTCTAGTCCTTATTGTTCTATAAACTTTAGCCATTTGATAAGTCTTGGAGTGGGAATACCCAATGGAGAGGTACAGCTGAATTATTACATCAGCTTCTATGCAGCAGGCTAAGTCAGTAACAGGAGGCTGAGCGTGTAGAAGAAGAAATAGTCTAAAACATGCTGACAGAATACACGGACAGCTTAACAGTGATAGCAAATGGGACCCCCTTGGTTTATGGCAGAATTGGATGGTTCCTGCGGAGATGTCTCACAACCCATGAGGGAAAGAAGCAAAGCCATAAACTGGATGAGCAGTTCAACAAGAGTGGTGGAACCATTAGGTTCATCCCATGTTGCAGAATGCTTAACACACATTGTATTTTGTGGACACTTTGATACACATGGTTATTAGTCAGCAGCCATCTTCCAATGCCAAGGACAATTAAAAATTAGTTTTGACTCAAAGTCTACTCACTCTGGGCAATGACTCTTCAACATGAGCCATATTTGTCATTAATAACTAACCTTAATCCTATAGCACTTTGGTTTATCAAATAATTTTATATTATACACCTATTTTGGCCTTCAAATCAGTTATATGATATGGATAGAACAGGTATTATGAGTCCTAGTTTACAAAGTAGAAAATTTTGGCTCAGGTTCATTATTTAATTATAGTAATAATCTATTTAAATAGAACTCAAAATTAGCTGTATTGAATGATCCAGTCTGTCCTTTTTTCTTTCGTCCTTAACAAAAATCAAGCTGCCTCTCAACATTTCACTATTTAAAGACTAAGTCCTTCACACTTTTTGTCTGTGCTGTTAGCTCTGCCTATTTTGCTACTGGCTTGACTCTTTATCATAAGACGGAACAAGGAGAGTGAAAGTAACTAAAAGGTATATTGGCAGATTTTGTTACTAGCTCTGATACGAAGCTTGTGGAAAAATTAGCTGCAACTAAGGAATAAAACCAAAATTATAATAACTCAATAAAAGATACTTTTAACTCAATAAAAGCAAGATGCTATGTTAGGTGCTATTAATTAAAAAGACATATACATGGGCCCTTGGCAGTAAGGAACTTAAGGCTGTTAGAAGTTAGTAGATCTCATTGTTGGTCTGCACATGTCCTCTAACCACAAATTAACACAGATAACTATTATGTAAATATGTACATATACATGTATACACATATACATATATACACACACGCAAACATATACAACATAAGTAGAGAGAGTGAACTCCACCGAGATGCTACCTTCCACAGATTGATACATACCACATTTATTTCAAAATATCTCTGCCAAATACTTTTAGAGCAATAACATTTTCCCATTCCAGAAATGAGGTCGAATAGATTTCAAAGGTTCTTTTCTGCTTTATACTTATAATTCACTGAAAATAGAAGTCCTGATAAATAAAGTATACTTTATTGAGGAGATCAGGATCTAATTTCGAGATTTAATTTCTTATTAGCTGCTAAACCTTTCAGGTCCATGTTTAATAAAGGACATCAAAGTTGTAAAACCAACCCATTTCACTTTTAGAGCCTTCAATTTTATCATCAACATAATAAGTGATCTGTTTTCAAGTCAAAGCTCCAGTAAGAGACAGATATAATTCCTGCTCTTTGAGACTGTTCAATAGACTAAAACTCTAATTTTCTTTTGTAACCAAAAATGATTCTTACGTCAAGCACTGATCCAGACAAATCAGCTCGTTCAAGATTTGCACAGCAGAGATTTGCATGTGCAAGATTACAGCGGCTTAAATTGGCCATTTTGAAGTTAATGTATCGAAGGTCCAAACGTGAAAGATCAGCACCACTGAAGTTTAAACCCTGAAATAAAAAAAGCACAAATTGTCACAATATTTAAACCATCTGTTTATATTAAATTTAATTACTATAGCTAACCACCAAGTGCTTTCAGAAGCAACTGGCAGTTCAGTCACTTGGAGTTTATTACAAAACATGACCAAATGGAACTTAGATACAAAAAGTAAGTGTTCTTAATGGGTTCCTCATAAAAGAAACTCTATTGATACATACATTAGAATACAGTCTGGCTAAGGATCCCTGTTTGTCATAAATCTGCGAATAAGTGTTATTTTAGTTAAACCTAATTATATTTAAATTATTTTAGTAATTCAATAACTCAAGAGTTTTTTAAGAAAAAATGAGTACTGTAATTTTTAAAATCTGTAATGCTATAATACACAAAAGTAAAAGTATTGCCACCAACTAGACATACACAGCAACTATACAATTACTAACTTTTAAAAAATTACTACAATTTCCATGCATTACTCAAAAACTGCCACTGAGGCATATTTAGATAATAAAAAAGGCTATTGCATCTCTTTTGGGCTATTTTAGAATTAAATCAAAGTCATGACCCATAATTAAATTATATCTTGCATGAAAAAGGAAAATAAGGAAAAAAACCCAGAAACCATAAAAAACCCTAGAATAATTAAAAACTTTACACAGAGATTTGTTGATACAAATAACTCATGTAAAAGTCTGTCTTAATTACCTGGCAACGCAATTCTGACTTGGTTGGAGTTGCTAGCAGAAATCGGACAAATTCCTTTCGGGATATTGGTGAATGATCCTCTGGTGGTTGAGAATTCTTGAAAAAGATATTAAGAAATTAGTAGAGCATTTTGGGAGATAGCTACACTAAATGTAACATTGGCTAATTTAAAAAGAGCCTTACCTTTATTGCCACTTCTAGGTGTTCGATCAATGAGTCAATACCAAAAAATCTGGCTTCTTCTAATACACCTATCGGAACAAAAATGATTGAACTTTTACAGAAAACTTTTCATTTTGATATTTATAGAAATCTTTATGTTAAAGTCTCTCAACGGAAATGAAATTCAGTAAGTAGTCAATATAGAAGGAAAGTAATGTTTAGAACGTACATATAGAATATTTTAAAAATATTTGTAAAACAAAGGTTTTTCTAAGTTGTTTATATTCTGCAAAAGAAAAAAGAAAAAGAATGAATTAGAATGAAAGTCTTCCATACTTCAAATTTCTCTTGCTCTTTTTTTTTTTTTTTGGCAGTTGGCGAGTGCGGGGGTCCGAACCTTTGACCTTGGTGTTATCAACACTGTGCTCTAACCAACTGAGCCAACTGGTCAGCCATCAAAATTATTTCTGATAATTATTTTCAAAAGCCCATAGCCAAGAAATCATAATACTGCATATTCCTAAACAATGAATTTAGTGATTTCATTGTGAGTTTAATAAAAAATGATTAGTGCACTTAATCTTAACATTTCATTGACTTTTTTTTCATGGCACAGATCTGAACAGATTTGCCACAAATATCTTTTATTTACTGAATCAGAAAATGATAAAAATGAATAAAAATTTAAGTTGGCTTCAAACCAAAAGTCAAAAGTATAATTCAGAAACCTTCCTTAAAGGAGAATAAGTTTTTAAAAAAATTTCTAAATGATAAAAGGGATTTCATCTATCATTTGCTTTTCTTAACATGGTTGAAAAAAAAATCTGTACATCCTCTAGGTGACTTGGTATGTTTACTTTCTCACATCTGTTAATAAACATATCAGAGTACGTGGGAATAAATTTTGGATCCATTATCTCTCAGATGAAGATCTCAGTCGTCGGTTGGCTGAGTCCACTTGGTAAAAACTACTAGGGATGCAGGAATCACAAAGAAAGTAAGAGCCATAATTCCTCCCTTCAAAACTGTTTCAAGCTAATAAGGGTAATTAGATATAGATACAGAAAACCACAGTTATTTGAAAAGAAGAATATGATCTTCTCTGTGAAAACCAGACTCTACCTCCAATAATCCAGTTGTAAAACAAAGGTCATCTGACGGACAGCACAGCACTTGGTGTCCACTCAGGCACACGTGCTTTCCAGGCCATCATACCAGAGTGGCTTGGTCTCTAGAGTCCTCCTGAGGGTGCAGCCCCACTACACACCTGTCCCTGGTAGAGACCCATCATTAGAGAGGACCTAGTGGGCCTCGCTCTCAATTTGCCAAGATCTTCTGAGTAAGTCAATACCTATCAGGAATGGGGTAAGAATTCTTCTCTAATTCTAGGTTTAGAATTAAGCCTTAAAAACAACCAGAAAAGTTTTATAAATACAAAGAACATACATGGAGGATAGTAGAGGAAAGGAAGTCATATTTCGTGTATCTCTAGTAGAACCAGTAAGACCCGAATTTGAATCCCAGTTCTGCCACTCACTACCTTTTTGGTCTTAGAGAAATTACTTTAAATTATTTTAAAGCATATAATCGCTTGGGGCAGCCTGTAGATAATGGAGAGAGTTGGGATGGAAATTGTACTAATTAATAACAACACTTTATCAAATGGATCCAGTAGAGAGCTTGGCTTGGCTGAACAACTGAATAAATAATAGAAATGATTGAGAAACATGAAAAAAGAAAAACAAGTAAATCTTGGTAATAGCTTGGATTGCAAAAGTCTGAGATAGCACAGATACATATTTCTGATGTTATTTTCTGAATTGGGAGGATATGAAATACTATCAATGATACAAGGAAAAATTAAAATGGGAGGAATAAAATAGCCCATAGGACATCTAAAGCTGAGGTTTAAAATGTACTCAGGAGAAGAGGGTAGCCTTTAGAGTGAAAAGCTACAATGTGATACAGGTGCAGAAAATAAAAGGATGTGTAAAAGAGTGAATCACTGATAATTTTTATAATAATTTCTGCAGAATTACTAAAATAGAAAACAGTTTATAAAGAATTTAAAGCAAGAGTTGGTAGAAAGCAAAAAAAAAAAAGCAATAAGAGTTTAGTTAGGAACAGTTATAGAGCTAGCTGAAAGGGCCAATTAATGCCATTTTTTTTTTACAATGGGTACATTTTAAGGGGAATATAAAGTTTAATATAGCAACGTTAAAAGTTACTGGGTACTTTGCATTTTACTACAAAGATTATAAGCTAGCAGTCCTCAGGCTGATTCTGAGGTATTTGGCATGCAGTATTCGCAAAATCAGAAAATTTCATCACATAAAATTTTAGATATCCAACTTTTCTTTAACAGTCAGGACTCTGGCACCCTAGCCCACATTCCCACATGGCAACAATCTGCTGAAGCTGAGCAGGCATGTGAACTCAAGATTGCCGTACTCCCCACCACTCCTCGAACCCTAACGTCAGATCAAATTTAGAGGCCTACAAGCTTTTGAATATGTAACCAGTGCTTTGTAACAGCGTTTGTCCATATCATCTCCACAAACTTTCACAAAAATCTTGTGATACAGGCAGAAGTGAGAATATTTTTAACACCCATTTTTTCCAAGGAGACTCAGAGAGATTTCCAAAGATAACCTTCAGTAAGTTGTAGAATCAAGACTCTAATCCAGTCTTGTGATTCTAAAGCATGGTTCCCCTCTTGATCAGTCTACTCAGTATAATGGGGAGGTCCAAGTCATAGTCTCAATTCAATTAAAAAACAAACAAGCAACAAAATCTTGTAAAGTCCCTTGTGACAGAATCTAAAATTAAAATTTGTGGGTTAGATCTATACCCACACATATAAAGACTAGCTACCTATGCGTATAACTATTTCTACACTTATGCATATTCATATACCTATGAAAATGTTTAGTTTAAAGAGTGGAAAAGATATACTTTCACTCTATGAAAACATACATTACCAAATGAAAATAAAACAAAAATTCTAAACTTACAGAAATGTGAAGAATTATCTGGAAAACTCACCCAATAAATTGATGCCATCATTTACAATGAGCTGTCCATGACGCAGGTAGTTCAAAATGGGTTCAAAGTACTCAGGACTTCGGTCAATTAAGAAAGCTCCTCTATGGTCTTGCTTATTTCCCCAGACACCTGTGTTACCATTATAATGAAGAAAGACCCCATAAACAAAAAATAAAGTTAGAAATTTACGGAAGAAAAATTGTGTAATGTACCAGCAAGTTTCTACTCTGGTAAAACTTACTGATATCATTAAAAAGTACAGAAGGTCAGGAGTTATAAAGTCAATATGGATACAAATAGATGACAAAATGTAAAAACAATGTGTTACGCTCACCTTTGTCCTTAAACATGTGGGCCAGCATACTGTCGGGTTCTTTATTCACTAAAGTGCTCCTAAGAATTCAGGGAAAAAAATTGATTTCTCCATTTGTCTTTATAAACAAACATATTTAAGTCAAGAGTAACTCGATCCCAGCTGCTCTCTCAAAAAGATGCATGCTATAACCTGGTAGGAATAATGCTGGGAAACAAAAACGTGCAGTAAGTTGCCATTTATCAAAACCCCTTCTAAGCTGGCACTTCCTTTTATTTAAATATTTTAGTTTCCTTTAATTTAAATACTAATCTATTCTCCTAGCAACTCTTATATCATTATATTTTTGATCTTCCACACTTACATTTTTCTGACCCCTTCAATATAAGCAGTTGTAGTCTCTACACATTTCAATATTGCTTTTTACTTGTATTGCATGTATATTATTCGATATCTAGAAATCATGTTCTAAAACAATGAATTCATGCTTTTTATGCTTTCTCTGGAATGACTTTCTCATGGTAAATCAAGTCCTACCTTTTTCTTTAAAAAAAGTTTTAAATGGTCTCAGATCACATAGCATATTTAAGCAGCATTTGAATATCTTTTTAGGAAATCAACAAATTGATGGAAAGAACAAACAGTACAGTGTCCTTTTTGCTCTCTTTCTCTCTCTCTAACACACACACACACACACACACACACACACACACCACATACACACCTACCGTGTAGTTGTAAAGTACCGCCCTCCAACATTTAATGTTAGCCAGTCTGTGTGGGATCCTAATGATCCTTCAGGTGGTTTTGAATCTGTCTGTGGATCTAAAGATGATATGTAGAAAAGAACAATATATTAAGATTGAGGATTCTGGAAAGATGTCAATCGCACAATTTTTGACACTAAATACATGCATAAAAGCATATCAGAGCTACCAGGACAGCAAAACCCACACCGACAGACAGCATCTAAAACAATGCTGAGTGATAAGTTATTCCTGCCAATACCACTAGCTATAAGAGCAGCTGCTATCAGCGTTTGTGAAGGAAAAAGCAGAGAGGGGCAATAGGGTAAGTGATAGTCTAAAGAATTCCAAAGCAACTTATGGACACTGACTTCACATCTTACTAAGTCTATGTGAGAACAACAGACTGAGAACGGGAGGGGTATGAGCACCAAAAAAGTGGGTAATGCAAATAGTTTGCAGTAAGATCAGGAGGGGCTAGAAATGAACTCTCAAAATCAACCTGCCAAAACTCCCTTCTAGAGACAGATCCCCAATATTGGTGACAAGATGCTGGGAAAAGAATCCAGACTGAACAGAACAGAGACAACAGAGACAAAAGAAAAAGCAGTCCAGATAAAAGTCAAGAAGGCAAAATAGAACATATCAGAACATGAGTCCCATATTTTTTTTTTTTCCTTTTTGTCTTTTTTTTTTTTTTGTCTTTTTGTCTTTTTTCGTGTCTGGCAACGGATCGCAACCCTCAGTGTCGCGCCCGCACCGGACCGGGACCAGCAACGGGATCGCAACCCTCCATGTTGCTCCCACACCTCGCTCAGCCAGTGAGCGGGAACCGGTCTGTATGTGGGATCCGAACCCTCGGCGGGAGCACCACTGCGCTCTCAAGCGACGCACTGTAGCAGTGCGCCACTGGGCCGGCCCCTTCCTTTTTGTCTTTTTTTTTTTTTTGTCTTTTTGTCTTTTTTCGTGTCTGGCAACGGATCGCAACCCTCAGTGTCGCGCCCGCACCGGACCGGGACCAGCAACGGGATCGCAACCCTCCATG
>NW_007730295.1:88710-151890 GCF_000696425.1 Galeopterus variegatus | reverse complement strand
TAGGTGTTGCGCCCGCACCGCGCTCAGCAAGTGAGCGGGAACCGGTCTCCACATGGGATCCGAACCCTCAGTGGGAGCGCCGCCGCACTCCCAAGCGGCGCACTCTCCAGTGCGCCACCGGGCCGGCCCTAGTCCCATATTTTTTTAAACACTTCACAAAAACAACAACAAAAAGGGAACTATAGAGCCATGAAATTGGAAGAAACTTCCTCAGTTAGCCCTCCCTTCTTATGTTAAGGAAAACTAAGTTCAGGTAAAAAATGAAAAGAATTGAGATCAAACCCTACACAGAGTTATCAAAAGAATAAGAAGAATTACATCCCTACAGACAGTGAAAACATGCCAGAAAGAAATGTCCATGAAACAAATAAAAACTATAATCTAATATTCCAAAACATGCTAAATGAAGTAAATAATACAAGGTATGAGAGAAAAACATAAACCAGAATTACAAAATTCAGAAATGAGGGGAGAGAACTAAGGAGAGAATTAGAAAAAAAAAAAAAAATTTAATTCAGAAATGAAGCCTAAGCTAGATGAAACACAGAGTGAATAAACACAACAGATAATGCCTTGAGGGAAATAAAAGGTGAAAAAGAGGAAAGATTTAAATACCAAAAAGAAATAAGAAAGGGATGAAAAGGGTTTACTAGAAGGTTTCACATGCAAAAGACAACTGTAGAAGATACAACATAGATGCAAGAGGAGTCTTGAAAGAAGGAAATCAAAGCAAAGAGAAGGAAAGAAATATGTAATTTAAAAGTTCACAAAAACTTTTATAAAATTAAAAAAGATATACATTTGAAACTACATATTGAAAGGACCCACCACATACCTAAGAAAATCAACCCAGAACACCAAGAGATATTCTACTAAAATTACTGCACTTTAAAGAAAGAAAAATCCTTTGGGTGATCTAGGAAAAACAATCACTTAAAAAAGATTGGATTTTTTTGATGCCAACACTTCATGCTAGGATAAAACGAAGTAACAAACTGAAGATAACCAAAGAGAGAAAATATGAACCAAGGATTTTTCAACAGCTTCATTGAGGTATAACTGGCAGACAATAAACTATACATATTTAAAGTTTATAATTTGATAAGATTTGACAAGTAATTTTATATCCAGCCAAACTGACTTTCAAGTGTAGAAGCCACAAACTGTTATCAACATGCAAGATCTCAGAGAAAATTGTTCTCACCGGTTCTTTGAGAAAAATCTACTAGAGAAGACGTTTCAGAGAACCACTGGAGACATAACAAAAGGACTGGAGGCAAGTATTAAACATTCTTGAAGAAGTAAAAGCAAACAAGGATGTTAAGGGAGAGAGTATAGTACATAGTGGGTATATATTCTGACAATGCAGAAAAAATTATTTTTTAAATAAGGGGAGAAAGGATTTAGCATATACAAAAAGTTTAACTGTTTTAATAATCATATTGGTATTGGAAGTATCGGGATTGTTACTCTTACACTTTTTTTGTGTGTGGAATGAAATGAGTAAATGAGTAATTACGTGACATTATAATTCTTTCATTTCCTATGTCTCTGAGAATCAGGATTACTGATATGGAAGAAAGGAGACACACATGCAAGATAGAAGAGGATAAAGATAGAAGATAGATAAAAACGTTATAATCCGGAATATATAAACTGGAAGTATTGGTATGAACCCATAAGATATTTTATCTATCCATCTTATGTTATATACAAGTATGACATACAAACTGTATATCCTATAATGTATAGTATATTATATTATCTATAAATTTTATATCTAGCTATGTATTTCCAACTGTCCACCAAAAGGCCTAGTAGGAATGATGAACCCAGGAACAAAGAGCCTTTCTGGTACCCAGATTTGTCTTGAAATGACAGTTCTCGATAAAAGAAATCAAGTCTTCCTGAAAAAAACATTGATCCAGGTCAGGGACAGGAAGAAGTTAAGATAAACTCCTTGTTATTCCAAGGAGTTTATCTTAATTTCTTTGTTGTTTTATAGCAACAAAGCTATAAAAGACTAACAGAGCTAAAAGGACTTGAAGAAGTTTCCAATGGCCAAAAGACAATCTTAACATCAATAAATGCAGAGTATGAAAACATAAGTATGTTTAAATCCAAGAGTTCATAATAATAAAACAAAAACAAACCCTTACAAAATTACAATTAGATAGGAGGATAAGTTCCAGTGTTCCAGTAGAGTGACTATGGTTAACCGTTAAGTTTTGTATATTACATAATAGCTAGAGGAGGAGTTTTTGGATGTTTTTGCCAACCTGATTATTATACAACATATATATAGATATCAAGACATCAGATTGTAATCCATAAACACGTACAATTACAATGTGTCAATTAAAAAAAAACCTAATTGGTCACTTTTTATTTTGTTGTTCATTTGTATGCAGTGAAAAAGCTAAGTGACCACTGCCCACAAACCACTCTGTTAGGCCAATGGATAAAAAGAAGATGAAGAAAAGTTTTTGCTCACAGTTTTAAGTAGAGACAGAGAAGAATTTAACTCCTAAGCTGGAAAGATCCTGAAAACCACCTTCACTCACCAAACACAATTACTGTGATGCTTTAAAAAAATACTTATACAAATATTCAGGGTGTGACTGTATAGAACTAAACAAATCAAACACTTGTTAAAGAATGTTTACCTTATTTAAGCTCTAGGCTTTTTTTTTTCTTTTTTTTCTTTTTTACTGACCAGTAACGGGATCGCAACCCTCGGTGTCGCGTCCGCACCGGGGACCAGCAACGGGATCGCAACCCTCGGTGTCACGCCCGCACCACACTCAGCCAGTGAGCGGGAACTGGTCTCTACATGGGATCCCAACCCTCGGCGGGAGCGCCGCCACACTCCCAAGCGGCGCACTCTCCAGTGAGCCACCGGGCCGGCCCAGCTCTAGGCTTTTTCTGTTGAGATACACAACTGTATAAACTTTCTTCCAAATCAAAGTGTAGTTAAGTATGTGTGCCTCTGTGTGGTTGATACCAAATTATTTTTTGACTGATCTGATCACTGTGAAGTATTGTCAAACACTACTTATGCAGGCAATATTTGGTTACAAACATGGCGTATAACACTTAGAGAAATTTTGACAATTACTACCAAAGAAAAAAATTTTAATGTTTTAGTTTCTAAAATTAAACTACCCTATAATGTCATAGTTATTAAATAGGTACACATCCAGACCATTTTAAAGGTATGTAAAAGATGAGGTATCTATTCCAAAATATGATCATTTAATTCAAATAAAAAATTTATTGCAACACACATACCCAATGCAGAATCAAAAAAAGTGTGAAGACCTGAATACAGCCACAAGAACCTTTTTAATGTTAAGCTTAATAACCCATTTGAAATATTTGCCATTTTTTTATTTTGGCAGATAAAATTGGCTTTTAAGGAAGTCACTTACCAATAAATGGCTCTCCTTCACACACAAACAAAACATCATCATCCCTAGGGAAATTAAAATTTAAAAAGCCACCATCAAAATCTAGAAATCACATTAATTATTCGTCAACTATAGAAACTATTCCTTAGAATTATGTAGAAGACAGGTTTTGCTATCAATCTATACTGCAAAGAAGCTAAGTTTCCAGTGCTTTGTCTAACCCCGATTTAATTGTCTCTGGATTTAAATTCAAAAATAAGATCCTGCACATGAAAGTACTTTTGAAGCTGGGAAAAAAAAAAAAATCCCACTATACAAATTATGTGAATTCAGCTTTCTAATCAATTGAAGAATGTACTATTATGCTCAAAGGAAATGATTAAAACCATAGCCAACTCTTTTTTTCTTTTACTCCTTTATCCCTAAATAAAATATTGGGATTTTCTCCTAAATCATTTGCTGCTGGGTGCTTTGGAAATGAAATAAATTTTCATATTAAACATAGGAAAAACATAATTGGAAGTAACTCTGCTATAAACGCTTACCCACTACACACCCACCACACATCCAAATGTAAATGACTGCACATAACCTATAATTCTGCATTATCAGCATATATCCTCCACCCCTGCCCCAACCCATCCTACCACTAATATAAATAAGTGATCAGAGGCTCTACGGTGAACCAAAAACTACATTGTAGAAGTTTTCACTTCCTATAGGACATCATAGGAATGTGCTGGATTTTTCTTAGAAGCAGGTCTGTGCTTGCTAAGGAGAAAATTAGGTCGATGCAGGTCATTCAACAATGTGACTCAACTATCCTCAGAAACTGAAAGAAGCTGGGAGATAGATACTGCAAAACCAAGAAATTCTTCTACTTTATTTGGATTTGAAATACAGCTTAAAATATTTTTTATTTGGTCACCATGCTAGCTAACTTTTTTAGATTAGTCTGAAAATTTGTTTTCCTTTTACTGACAAAAGTCAGCTACTAAGTTGTATGATCTGGGTAAGTCACTTAATTTCACAGATGCTTAGTTTCCTCATTTGTACAATGAATGGACTAGGACTGATTAACTTCAGTGGCAGTATATTATATTGAAAAATCATTCTGACCTGAATTTAAATGAAGATTAAGTTTTGTATAATACTGTAATTTACAGCATCATTACCTTCACACCATCAATTATATAAACCCATGCTTTGCCAATCAGATGAGATAACTCAGGTAAAGCAATCAGACATAACCGGCTTAGTTAGTAAAGCTGACCCTTGAACACCACAGGTTTGAACTGCATGGGTCCTATTGGATTTTTTTTTTTTTCCTGAAGTATGAGGGTACTTCAAAAAGTTCATAGAAAGATTCATATGATTTTTTAATTCTATTTTTCCACAAACTTTCCGAAGTACTCTTGTATACACACAGCACTGAAATGTATTTTCTTTTCCTTATGATTTCCTTAATAACATTTACTCTTCTCCAGCTTACTTTATTGTTAAGAATATAGTATATAATACGTATAACATATAAAATATGTGTTAATCAATTATGTTATCAATACTTATGTTATCAATAAGGCTTCCACTCAACAGTGGGCTATTAGAAGTTACGTTTTAGGGTAGTACAAAGTTACACTGGAATTTTCAGCTGTGTGGGGGGTGATGCCCCTAGCCCCCACATTGTTCAAGGGTCAACTGTACTTAATTTGCATTCCCTTTATTATCTTTTTCGTTAAGTCTCTTCCTGCTCCAAAATTCTCTGATCCTGTGAGGATGGAGTGAGGAGAACTATATACTTGTTTTAAAGAAATAAATTTACCCGAGATATTTAAAAACAAAAAACAAACAATATGCCCACTACTGTGGTCGATCACTGGTGAGATCTCTAGTCAGAATTCTATCATATTTAGCAAATTTTCACAGAAGTAGGTCTTGTAATGCTTATTAAATTTAAAGCATCCTTAGGAAATGAACTTAACAATAAGCAGTTGCATATATGAGATCAGTTAGATTTTTAACAGTAAAAACTGCATGTCTTATTACATTGGTCTCTAGTACCACAAAGACGAAATTCCTCATAGCCATGTATGAACTATACAGAAAGATTACCAGTATGATGGAATGGACTACGAGATTTCTGTCTGCCTAAGTCCACATGATTTACATTCCAAGGAGCAAATTCTAGGCAATCACTTGCCAAAATCCTGTATTCTTAGCAGTGATTAAACGACTACTTAAGGGAAACAGCTTAGCACCAAGAGGCTGAGGGCACACTGTTGACAACTTATAAAAAGGTGAAGGTTACCTGATCAAAGCAATATCATCAATCAGTCCACCTTTCCCATTATACACACTGGTGGCTTTTATGCCGAGTTTACTGCTGGCCACAGAAAGCAAATCAGATAATGTTCCATATACAGCAACCACCTGTAAACATACCAGATTAATTTGAACAACTTATATAGTGAATTTTGTCACCCACAAATTACAAACCATCACACTATTAACAGGACTAAAAAACTAGATTACCACATAAAAGGGGATTTCATGAGGTTCGTAACAGTGTCCCTTTTTCTTCTATGACTCATATATTTACTTAATGCCTCGTACTACAGAAACCCAAAACTAGAGAATAAGAAATTGTCTCTGGCCAAAACCAATCTACAGTCTTAAGATATGTTAAATTGTGCTCCAGTTCTGAAGTAGACAGACTTGCACTTGAATCTAGATTCTTACATTTTCTAGCTGTCAACTTGAGACTAAAACTAAACCTCTTTATTCTTCTGTTGCTTTAACTAGAAATGAAGAAAAAACAGTAGCACCTATCTCAGGTTATTCTGAGGATGAAGCGAGTTAATGCATGATAAGAGTTTAGCAAAGTGCTGGAGACCCATTAAGTCCTTATTATGTTGTTCTTATATTATTCCTTTGATAGAGGAATGGTTCATTTTAAAAATAGGAATGATTTAGTGCTGTCTATTATATTGTTTACTGCACCAACTACAGGTTGAGTATCCCTTATCCAAAATGCTTGGGACCAGAAGTGTTTTGGATTTTGGACTTTTTTGGATTTCAGAATGTCTACATATACATAATGAAAGATCTTAGGTGTGGGATCCAAGTCTAGACACATAGCCTAAAGGTTACTTTATACATTTAATAATTTTGTGCATGAAACACATAACCTGTCACACAAGGTCTAGTGTGGACTTCCCGCCTCATTTATTTAATTCTTTAATAACTACTTCAGATACAAGAGAACAAAACTGGAATACGAGTTCTCTACTTTTGGAAGATTGCATGCTCCTGTGTTAGTGAGCAAAAAAAGTTTTTATTCTACAAAAGCCAGACTTTAGTGACTGACCTTCAGTATACAGCAAACAGCCAGGTGACAATGAATTGATCTGTCCTGCTCTGAAAGGCACAGTCTAATACATGTACAAGATATACGCAACTGCTTAAGCAGGGGACTGAGACTCTCTACATGTGGTCATAATTATAACTGTGGGTTCCCAGTGGCTGAGCTTTATAGTTGTACCATTATCAGTGAGGACCTCTGAAAGTTATGAGTGAAAAGCAGGTGAGGAGCTAAACATAAAGCATGAACAGCTAACTGACTTCCTATGAATACTCTATAAAGGTACCATATGAAATGAGGACCAGGGTTGGTCCTCTGTCCACCAGTGACTGGAGTACAGTGGCCAATTTTCAGTTAAATAAATGAAGAGAAGAGCAGGGCATGGAAGCAGGTGCTCACTAACACAGGAGCATGCAATCTTCCAAAAGCAGAGAACTCAGATTCCAACTTTGTTCTCTTGTATCTGAAGGATGAAGGTCAGGAGAGTGCTGCAAGGTGGGGCGTTTGGGGAGGGCTTGAAAGCAAGCACAATCTAAAGGGAACCAAGTGGAATATAAAAAACATATACGACCTAAGTGTCCATAAACAGATAACTGGGTAAACAAAATGTGGTATAGACATACAGTAGAATGTTATTCAGCTATAGAAAAGAATAAAATTCTGACACATGCTATAACATGGAGAACCTTGAAAACATTACGCTAAGCGAAATAAGTCAGACACTTTAAAAGAACAAATATTATATGATTCCATTTATATGAAGGTACCTAGAACTGGCAAGTTCAAAGAGACAAAAAGTAGAGTAAAGGTTTCAGGGCAGAGATGGGAATGGAGAGTTATTGCTTAATGAGTGTGGGTTATGCTTGGGATGATAACAATGTTCTGGAAATAAATAGTGATGATGGTTATACACACATTGTGAATGTACTTAATGCCAATGAAGTATATACACTTACAAATGATTAAAACGGTAAATGTTTTGTTATATTTTACGATAATAAAAAAGAATACTGCAAAGCACTTGGCACAGTGTCTTCTTGCACATAGCAGGCATGCTATGAATAAATGAAGCCTGAATAAAATATGTCCGCCATGTTTCCCACCATTTTTCAGCTCTGCAATAGAGCCTGGAATTCTGTTATTGCATGTACATATTCTTGGGAGAAAAGGCAGAAAATTATAGTACATAGGGCATTAACATACAGCAAATCTGGTTGTGTTAAGGTAGAGGGCATGAAGAAACTAAGAAGAGAGAAGCAAAAATGGTAAGGAGCAAGAGACTGGCCCAAGCAGATGCACAACTTTTACAGTTGGGAAGGTGCTGGGAGGAGGGTGAGAAACTCCTCTTGCCAACACCAACATGCTTGTCATAGTTACCAAGATACTAAGAACTTTCTAAATCTTTCTCTTTCTCCTCTTATATATCTCTGCCTCTTGTATGCTCTACATGGCTTTCTTTTGCCCGATATTATCCACTCCTTGCTCTAACATCATTGTTTTCCCTGGCATTTTTCACTTCTATTGGCAACACCATGAAGTGGATGCAAGTTTCATGTATCTATCTACATTATTCTCCTATGCTTAATTTGAATATTAGAGATTAAGATTTACTATGACTCATTTTTCAAAATTCATCAAAAATTGAATTGTTGTCTATCTCCATATAGATTGACTTGGTGTTTCCTGTGGGTCAGTAGTCTTCTAACGAAAACGAAGGCCACCTGCCATGTTCTAAAGGGGCACTGCCCAATGTGGAAGCCACCAGCTACATGTGACTATTTAAATTTTAATTTATTAAAATTATTACAAGTTAAAATGCACCTCATCAGTGACACTAGCTGCAGCTCAAATGCTCAGTAGCCACATTAGCTAGTGGTTACAATATTGAACAGTGCAGGTATGGAATATTTCCGACATCACAGAAGTTCCATCAGACAGCACTATTCTAAAGAGCAGAATAAAATGAAGAACAAAGAAACATCTATTTTAATTCTTCTAGGCTTGCCCATCACATAGCAACCCACAGTAACAAACTGATACAGTGCAACTCAAGACCTGTTTGCTGTCTTAAATAGAGGGTGGGAAGATGTTCCCTTTCTCCCCCATTGAAGTCAGACTTGACCACCCACACACAATGTTTGGCCAAAGACTATTCTCAAGGCAATCAAAGCACAACAGGTATTTTCTTGTACACTGCAAAACTACTAAGGAGCACATTCTAGGCATAAATTTAGTTCAGCTTCTATTTTATTATCACTTAAATCAGTTCTAACACAGTACCAAACACAATTTATCATTTCAATAGCTATTTTCCAATCTGACTTGCTACCTGAACTCTAAAGGTTCAATGAAAAGGTTTTAATTTGTAAAAAGTTGTGAATTCTGTGAATATACGTAACCAACTATCCCTTGTTAATGCTGATGTGCTGTACTAAAGTATATCATCAATTAGTGCCGCCCTAATCAGACATCAAGAAAACAACTGACCCTAGCTTAACTGTAAGGAACCAATGTTAGAATGTTATGTTATAATGTATAATGTCAAATGTTATAATACCAGACTTATTGTACGCCTTTGACAAATATTCTTGAATGTTGAGTGAAATTTCATTGCTTTCAGAGTGCTGAATCAGGACACATCTTTTTTGTGTGTGAGTCAGTTACATTTAAGTCTCATCCACTGACAGTAAGTTGAAAAACAAAGTACACAGTATAAATGCAATTCTAAAGTTATATTCATAAAACTATTGAAAGTGGCTATCTTTGGATAATGGAATTATGGCTGATTTATTAAGAGTTTTTTGTTTCATTTTATTTTCCAAATTTGTTACAAAGAACCTGTATTACTTACACAACAAGGGGGAAAACTTTTAATTTACTTTAAGGTCTCCATTGTTCTAGATACTAGTTTAACAAAATTATTTTAGCAGTTGACAATCTAACTATTGACAATTTCCTTTAAAAGAAATAATCAAAGAGTCATCAGAGAAAACAAAATTAAAATATGAAGAATTTTACAGTTCTGTAAGTTTGAAAATTTCCATTAAATTGAGCCAATATAATTGTTTTTTACTTGGAGAGCTATTTTTGGCATTTGTTTTTCAGCTGGAATCATTTGCACATACTAACAAAACCAAAAAAAAAAAAGGAATATTCAAAATCTCTGTATTTTATACGAACTAATCAGAAATCAGATTTTAAAAAATATGTATCAACATAAAAATGTGATACACATGGAAAAGATTTTTAAGTTAATGAGAAAGAGTTTCACACAGACTCTTACATGTATTTTTCTTTATATAACCACTCTGTTGGGGAAAAATGTCAATGGAAATCTTGTATATCGTTGGATATAAGCTCATTGGTACAAACAGTGCTAAGCTTACTTTAGTCCTATACTGAATCAGAGAGAAAGGCCAAGCATTTACAACATGATTATGCTTATAAAGATTATTTGCTTTGTGTGTGCTATACTCCCCATTATGGACCTGAACTTTGCATGTCACTCTGATTATCTATGTTAATAACATAGGCACTGAGAATGGAAGCATTTTATGGAGTAAATTGAGAAGCACATCTATTAAAGTTTATGATGACTAAATAACATTACTATTCAGACTTAATAATCCTATCTAAATTTCAGATCCCACGACAGCTGGGAAAGTAAATGGTATACCATGCCTAGTAGGATTGGCTAGTTTTAATTTGCCTTTAAACACCATCTTCAAATTGTAACTTACGTTACTTTAGTTTAAAAATAAAAACCCGCATATGTATTTAAAACACTTTTTTTCTTATAGCCTCACATTGATTGATTGATTGATTGATTGATTGATTGATGGCTGGTCGGTATAGGGATCCAAATCCTTGACCTTGGTGTTATGACACCACTCTAACCAACTGAACTAACCAGCCAGCCCTCTTAAGACATTTATTACATAATGCACAGTCAATAAATACTTGTTAAATTTATACAGGCTGATTTACCCAACCAAAGTACCAATCACAATTAATAACTAAATGTAGAACTCAATTTACTCTACCTACACTTTCAGTTTAATACATGTACAAAATTTAAATGATTTTATTCCTAAAAAAAGATGACATAACTAACTCTAAGGTCAAGAATGAAAATATTTAAAATTGAAAATTCTGACAATACCACGGTTGGAGAAGATGTGGATCAATGAGATGTTTATTCAATGCTGGTGGGAATGTAAGTTACTTCAATGACTTTGAAAAACAATTTGGCATTATTTTGTGAAATTGAACATTTACATTCCCTAACACCCAATGATTATAACTACATATATTCCTGAGCAGTGGTTCTCAAAGGTGTGGTGCCAACACCTGCAGCGTTAGAACTGCCTAGAAATTTGTTAGAAATGCACATTCCTAGTCCCACCCTAAACCAGCAATCTTAAACTGTGGGGATGGAGTCCAACAACTTGTTTTCTCAAGTCCTCTCAGTGACTCTGATGCATGCTCGAGTTTGAGAACTATTGCCCTAGAAAAATGCTTGCCCACGTGCACCAGGATACACATACAGAAATATTAATGGCAGCACTGTTAATTTAATAGCAAGACATGAAGAATATAAACAACCAAATGTCCATAGAGAGGAGGATGGATAAATCGTGGTAGTATTTTTATATAATGGGCTTTCATGAAAATGGCTGCCTTTATGGGAGAGGCAGAGAAATGGGAAAGTGGATGAGCTCGTTAAGTTACTGGTAATATGCTATTTCTTGGGCTGTGCAGCAGGTGTTTGGATATTTGTTATAATATTTTCTTTCAAGTTTTTATGTATATTAATACTCTTTATTATATTCTTTTGTATTATCAAATATATATTAAGAAATGTTTAAGTTTAAGGAGTGAGCCTTCACAAGATTCTGAATAATGTTCAGATTTCAAGAGGCAAATCTTCACACAGGTTTTCACCTTTCCGTATCTCTAATAATGATGGGTTCAAATCTGGACACTTAATACCAACAACATATTTCTGACCTCACATCAAAGCTATTCCTGGACCAAGAATGTAAAGATCAGTACAGAATGAAAATCTGTTCCTTACGCCACTATGTCTGCAGGGTGGCATGGTGCCTCACACCCAGAATGTACTCGGTAAGTGCTGATTAAGTGAATGAGTGATGAATGAATAAGGTATACAAAAGGTCTGTTATGTGCACAGCTCATTATTGAGTATTCTGAAGTAAACCCATTTAGTGTTCAAGATGTACAGAAACTTTGTTTGCACTGACATCAGGTTGCTTAGAAAACACATACTACATTCAGATGTCCAAGTTCTCATTTCAATTTCCTTAATGCCAACTCTTACAGGGACTGTTAAAAAGAGACCAATGTGAATTTGGACGCATATGGAGAAAGGATGAAAGATCCAAGCACACCTGACTCTTCTGGGGCAATTTCAAAAAAACAAAACCAAAACCCCCCAAAATTTAAGTTAAAGATCCTAATTTTTTAGAACTATGACCTTCAAATGTTTTTGACTATGCATCCCAATGGTAAAATATTTGGGGGCATGTGTTTAAACATTTGTATATTTACTTATTTATAAACTATATGCTACTGTCAGAAAGAACATGTTTTCCCAAATGATATGAGGACTGCTGTGGTCTCTATGAATTGGCCAGTAAGAATCCCCTAAATCTTTACCATTAAATTTTGAGAGATTCTGCCAAATATAAAATTGACTTTAACATTTTTTCCTTGTTTGTTTGTTTTGTTTTTGTTTGGCTGCTGGCCATTACAGGGATTGAACCCTGGACCTTGGTGTTATCAGCACCATGTTCTTTTTTTTTTTGTCTTTTTCCGTGTCCAGCAACGGATCGCAACCCTCAGTGTTGCCCCCCTACCGGCCCGGGGACCGGCAACGGGATTGCAACCCTCGGCGTTGCTCCCGCGCCTCCCTCAGCCAGTGAGTGGGAACCTGTCTGTATGTGGGACCCGAACCCTCGGGCGGGAGCGCCGCCGCGCTCCCCAAGCGGCGCACTATCCAATGCGCCACCGGGCCGGCCCATCAGCACCATGTTCTTTTTTTTTTTGTCTTTTTCCGTGTCCAGCAACGGATCGCAACCCTCAGTGTTGCCCCCCTACCGGCCCGGGGACCGGCAACGGGATTGCAACCCTCGGCGTTGCTCCCGCGCCTCCCTCAGCCAGTGAGTGGGAACCTGTCTGTATGTGGGACCCGAACCCTCGGGCGGGAGCGCCGCCGCGCTCCCCAAGCGGCGCACTATCCAATGCGCCACCGGGCCGGCCCATCAGCACCATGTTCTAACCAACTGAGCTAACCAGCCAACCCCCAAGATTGACTTTAAACATTAAAAATTTAGGGGGGGGAAAAAAAGAAAAAAATTCTGAAGCCATTTGTCTTCATGTGCTGGAAAATATTTTCAAATGTCTTGCTAATTGGGTTGACCTCAACCTATCACAGGCTAGTATTTCAAGAAACAATATATACTTAGGGAGAGTTTGATTGTTAATAGTAGTTATTAAATAGGATTTCAAATAGTCTTTTTTTTTTTTTTTTTTAATATGGCACTGTTTGACTTCTCAGGTCCAAAAAGATCCTTTTTTAAAAAATCTCTTAGTTTATACCAGGAGAAGTGGCAGCCCTGCCATTTTCTTGTTTACCTGTACTCGTGTAATTAACATTGCCTGCAATTTGGTTTCTTTGGAGGACTCTTTTAAAGTCACTTGGCATTTTGGTGAGAGTTAATTTAATTAAAACTGGATGATATAAATCTTAACATGGCACACTGTAAGCGCTCATATCACAATATGTCCACATGAACCAATCAGTGAAGCGGCCATCAATTTTTTCACATTTGAAGATAATCCCTGCAGGCTTGAGACTGGCTGACTCAGTGACTGGAGGCACCTATGTTATTCCAGGTTAGAAAAATCGAGTTTTCATATTGCCTTATATTTTTAAGTAAAAAATGTAAATAAAAGGTATAACATCTCTTCCTAAACTCCAATGGACCATCTTACACACCCTCTATGGTATGCCATCTCACTCTGGAAACCATTGTTTTAGAGAATGCAAAACCCTCTCTTCAACATCAAAAACGTTCACGACTTACATTTATTCAGTATATAGAAAATACGTGGTGAACAGATCTCTCTCTGTGCCTCCCTGCCCCCCAGGCTTTATGGCCCTGACAGGCAACCACTGAACAAGCTTTGAGAGGGAAACATTTGAAAAAAACAGAGATTACTCTTATGACCAGGAAATAAAAATAGAAGCTAGGTAAATAAGGATAATGTGACACAGATATTCCAACTGGTGGATGGGAAATCAAATTCTATTTGTTTTGGCATGTTCTTAATGAACATTTATGTCATGATCATGCCAATCCGACTAAATAGTCATTTTATGTATACAAAAAAGTGGGCTGCTGGGCCGGCCCGTGGCTCACTCGGGAGAGTGCGGTGCTGATAACACCAAGGCCCCGGGTTCGGATCCCATATAGGGATGGCCGGTTAGCTCATTGGGTGAGCATGGTGCTGACAACACCAAGTCAAGGGTTAGATCCCCTTACCGGTCATCTTTAAAAAAAAAAAAAAAAAAAAAAATGTGGGCTGCTACGTACTCTTCTGTTCTTTTGTCAAATAAGAGTAATATTATTTCTTAATCAGCTGAAGGGAGAGGAAACACTGACAACTTTAATTTATAATCTGTTCTCCAGTTGAGTAGTAAGGATTATGGTATTGTTTCTTAATATCAAAAATCACACCCGTTTGATTTCTCCAGTTTGGATGTTTATGATCTTTGTAACATAAACATATTTACTTTTAATTATTTGAGATGCATTCTCCCCAGTCTTTTGAGATTCTCTAGCAAAATATTTTTAAAGTAAATAAAATTTAAATCCCAAAATCTAACCTAGTCAAAACTAGATAGAGCTTTTTAAAAAAGTATCAAAAATAATATGGACAGACCAACTCAGCCAGTCCTTGACAACAACAAAATCCAGTGGGTTAAGAAGAGATTTAGAGCATAGCTAAATATTTACAACTGGGACTAAACATTTTGTCTTTCATGGAGTAACACAGTAGTGATGTTGGATAAAAAGGTCAATCAGAGGTTTGTTTTTGAAAACAAATTACAATTGTTACTTTGGATATACTAAATCTTTCTTCCAGTAACAAACACAACTTTTAACTACAAAAGTTTAGAAAAAGTTAATAATTGTCAGAAATGTGAACTCTGTGAAGCATATTTTTGATGTAACATTCATGAAAACTCAAGAACTTGAACTTATGCCAAATCTGGTTTTGTATGAGTATCAAATCTCTAAGACCAGAACACAAAATTATAGTCAACACAGCACACTGTGGTTTAAATTTTCAGAGTAAGTTTACTCAAAACTGCAGAGGAGTTGGAAAGCCATTTTTTATGCTGTTGGACTGTTTTGCTATTTAAAAATTTAACAATGTTTCCAGAATGTGCAGGAGCAGAGTATTCTGGCAAAGAATACAGTGAGGCCAATTTAACCTTTACCTTAGACTCTAAAGGCTTAGTTACTTCTGGGTTCATTTAGTCACACAATAAATGTCTGCCTTGCACGGTCAAAATTTTCCAAAGCAGCAGAACAACTTTCATGGGTGGGGCAAGAGGTTGAGAAAGGAACAGGATTCATCTTGGCTTGCTCCAGCACTGGAAAAATATTTAGCACCACACCCTCAGCAAAGGCCTAACACAGCAAAGGCTACTGTCAAACCAATCCGCTTTGGTCTGTTGTCACAGTCCTCTAAGGAACCAAAATAAGGCAAAATGATAAAAGTTTGGCAGCGGTGAGGATTGGTGGATTGGGGTACCTAAAACAGAGCGAGGAAAACTATCAAGAAAATGTTCCCACGTTTAAACCTCTACTTGACCTAGGGTGGGAGAGTATTTTACTTATCCGCCGGTAGTTGAATTCTTTTTACCTGGCCAGTCTCACGTGCCCCGGTCATCATCACCACTTTCCTGAGCTGACCATTACTCAGCATGAAGCTAGACAGCAGCGCATCTCCATCCAGCCAGGGATGGGGGAGCGGGGTCTTGGGGGTCCGGGCGGTCGAGGACAATCAGCTCGGAGAGTGCAGGTGACAGAGGCCCTGCCCACGCCCTCCGTCCTCCTGGACCCTCACCCTGGACTGGGGAAGCTCGGAGTCGCCGGACAGCCGAGCAGCTGAACGGCAGGCTCGGGCAAGGAAGCTCGAGGGTCGGGAGGACGACCCCCACCACCTGCCTGCGCCCTGCCCCACTTCAGCTGGCCGCCCCCGGCCCGCAGCTGTTCCGCCGCGACCCCTTACCTTTCCGTTCTTGGGGCTGCCGTTTAGGAACAGGGTCACCCGCCTCATCGCGCTGCCCCCGCTGGGTCCTGAGGGCGCCGCCACCCTCCCGCCGGGCCCTCCTCCCCCCTTTCTCTCCTCCCGCCCTTCCCCTCCCTCCACCCACTCGGGTTCTCCCCCCTTCGCCACCTTCCTTCTCTTAGGGACACACCACACACACGCACTCGCCGTCCCACACCCCGGGGTTGGCCGGTCCTCCTTCCCACCCCGCCCCTCAGCGCCTTAGCCCGCCTGGACCCCTTCCCCCACCTCTCCGAGAGTGACCCTGAGCTTCACCAATCAACCCGCGGCGTCGGCCAGAACTCAGCGAATCAGCGCCCGGCACCGGGAAGGCTCCGACCAACCCAGCCAGAATGGAGGGCGGGAAGAAAGGCCGAAAGCTAGCAGACGGAAAGGGGTACCAGCCAATCAGAGCGGAACAGCGGCTCAAAGCGTTACTGAGCAGGCGCATATTCAAGTCTAGGGCGTGCTTATCTGCATACGGAGGCGGGGCTTGAGGAAAGGAGGTGGAGTGCTAGAAGTGACACACACCAGTCAGCACCTCCTAGTGCCGTAACCCCGCCCACTCTCCCAACCCACCGAGGAGACAGGGCCGTTGGGACTGGTGATTGGGTAGGAGGCAGTCGGTCGCTCTGTCAGGATTGGTCCAATGACTCTTTTCGAAGTTGGCAGCATCCAATCGAAGGGTGGGAGGCGGAGTTAAAGGGCTAACCGAAGGGTTACTCCGCGAGGCGCTCTCAGAAAGGAGTTCCCGCGGTGACCATTCGGGGCTTGGTCTGTCTGGATGAAGGGTCGCCCACCGCTAGCGGTGGCTTCTCTCCGAGCCCAGGAAGCTACTCCTGGGGCCGAGACGGCGAGGGAGAGACCTTGGAGAGGTCGGGGGTCGTGCGGATACATGCCGGGGGCGGCGGCGGAGGGATGCGTGAGGGAGTGTTGCGGCCTGGGCGGGCGATTTGAACCGGGCGGTGGCCGGGCGGGGTCTGTGCTCGACGGCGCGGGCTGCTCGCCGGCTGTCGGCCGCCGGGACGCCGGGGACTGGCGTGCGGAGAGCGGGCCCCCGTGGCCGGCCTGGCGGGCGGCAGGTGCTTTCTCGAGCGATCCCTTCCGGAACGAAGAGCCGGGGTCGGGGAGGCACGACCACCGCGACCCTCGTGTGCTGGGGCTTTGCAGGTCGGCCCGGGCGCCTGGAGCTCACCGAGGCTGCGGGCGGGAGAGGGGGCGGGGGTCCTTTTCAGTCTGAGCTCCGGGAGGACCCTCCTGATATGCATTTTCATGCCAATCTCGAATGAGGTTCTTGATAGAATCGCATTCCTTTTGCTGGAGGGGTAATTTTTTTGTTTTTCTTTTTTCTCTCTCAATGATTTAGATGGATACCACCTCAAAAGACAAGGCGCCCCCTGAAACCACGGTTATCAGTAATGCCGGTATGGGGTGATTTGTTAACTGCTTGTGAAATTTAAGGTTTAGGTGTTTGACTTGATGATGATGTTTCAGCCCCTGTAACATGTTGTCTGTTTCAGAAAATGCCTCCTTCATTTTGGGAACTGGAAATCTTGTGACTCCACAGAAGCACGCAGCAGAAACGACTTCTAATCTTTGCACACCAGGTGCTTTTAAATCACCTTTGAACTTTTCCACAGTAACCGTAGAGCAATTGGGAATTACACCTGAAAGCTTTGTTAAGATCTCTTCAGGTAACTTTAATAGAACTCAGTTTTGTTCGTCTGTATTGTTATCTTATTACTTTATGTATGTAAGTTGATTGGCTCTGCAAACTTGCTTGTTCAGGGAGACTTCTGTGCACATGCACAGCACATCTGGCACAGCAGGGATAATAGGGTCCCAGGGAATCCAGTGTGATAATGTTCCTAAGTCACAGTTGTACTCCTTTCTCATATTGGAAAAGAATGTGTGTGTGAATCACTTTTTGATCTAACACATGGGATAGAAGGGGGTGTATAATATGAATAGTAATACATTTTATGTTCATATGTGGCAAAATAGGCAAGGGTCAAAGAACAATTAAGGAAACGTAACATTGAAAGATTGGGGTATGCATCCTTCAAAAATCACAAACAGAAAATTGACTTAGGGGCTGATCTTCTTTAAGCAGAGAAAGTAAAATTCACCTGTGAAGTCTGACTTAGGTGGAGAAGAAATATGGGAATGGAATTGGATTAGAAAACATCATTTAGAAATGGCGGAAAATGGGGGACTTGAGAGACCAAGGGCCCTAGACTGGGTAACACATGAATAAGACAAGGTCAAAGTGGCATACCATTCTGTGTTCCTTCTCAAGATCATCACTCTTAGACCTTTAAAAACCTGGAATCATTTTGTGTGCTTAGGCATATGGCCGAAATTCAGGGTAGTGCGCTGAAGGTAGGTAGGTATCTAAGAGAAAATTATCTTGAAGAATTAAGAACATGAAAGTTCACGTGCCTTCCTTTCAGTCTTGTGGGATAAGACTGACTCAGAAAAAGAAAAATTTTTAATCAAAAGCAAGCCATCACCCAGTTCTGTGTGCAAGAAATGTGAAACAAAACTGAAAACTATTAATTACAATGTGTTCATGTATTCATTGAACAATTATTTAATAAATGACTTCTATGTGCTAGGCACCATTCTAGGAGTGTGGACTAAATCGATCAGTGGACAGAACAAAGATGCCTATCCAACTGATCATGTATGAACAACTTTGCCAGTAATTCTTTACTTAGATTTCTGTAGCATGTGTGTATCATCGTGTTTTCTCTCTCAGGCTGGGGCATCATGGGTATCGCACATGATTAGTGATGACTGCCTTCTGTCCCAATTTATAAGAGTGTTTCTTTACTACAGGAAAGTCAGCATCCTACCTTAAAAAATCCAGACGGCGTTCTACAGTTGGTGTTCGGGGCTCTCCTGAAACAAACCATCTGATTCGTTTCATTGCCAAGCAGCGGAATTTAAAGAATGCTGCAAGATCTCCTTTGGCACACGGTTCTCCTTTTCAGGTATGATTTTTTTCTAAGTCCTGTTGTGTATTCTAGGGAAACGTTTTGCTGTGTTTTGAAGTTTTTGTGCAGTATTTCTGCCTAGTGCATCTTATCTATTTTGGATCTGGAGAGAGACTGTTTTCTCTGTGTCTTATAGAGAATATGCAGTTAGCATAAATGATGATGTTGAGCATGGATATATAAGAATTATGAGACCCTGGGTAGAAATAGCTTTCCAGAGGAGCTTTCTATTTTATTTTGCAAGTACTTTTCTAGTTAATGTCTTATTTAATGAGGAGAGACACCATTTTCCAACCTTTTTCTTTTAATAGCTTGTTCTCTAAGTTTCTAATTTTTTCATGACTTCTGTGTATTGGTGTGTATGGGCAAGGGTTTCTCAGGGCAAAATGTATTTGCGACAACCTTGTGGAAAGGGGCCAATTATGTGTCTGCTTTGGGGGATATATTTGGCTATATTTTTCAAATTTTTATCAAAATGATACATGCCCCCCAAAAGTGAAATAATAGTACAAGGCTTGTGATGAAAGACACAGGCCTCCGGCTTACCTTTCTTGAAGGGGAGCTAATTTTAACTCCTTTTCTATTTGGCTGATCTGTTTTCCCTAAGAGTAATTCCTGGCAGCACAAACCTGAGTCCTGGAACTCTGAAGTTAAATGTGGACATATGGCTGGAAGTGTCACTGTTCATTGAGAAGACTTGGACAGCCTTGTTTTCAGTACATGGCCTTGGCCTTGCACTCAGCTCTCCTGGAGTCCTAGAGTTCTGAATCTCTGCTCCTTCCAAAACACAAAGGCCCTTTCTTATTTGTGGAGAATTATGGGGGTTCATGTTCTGATAGTTTCAACATTCCTCCTGTTTTCTGTCCTAACCTTGACCCTTGTTTCAGAAGTACCTGATGCTCTAGGAGTCTGCAGCAGTTTGCTTGTTTCCCGTTAGTTTCACCTTTCTCTAGTCTGTAAGTTTGTTTGTTGACATTGTATCTTGGTGTTGCTTTTTCTCTCATTTTATTCTTAGGCATATGTATATACATATGCTTACATGCAGTCACGACCCCCCCCATACACACACTTATCATATAACCGTATTCATTAAAAGAATTACTTGAATGTGTAGTTCTAGTATATGGCATTGTTAAAAAAACACAGGCTTTTTTTTTTTTTAAAGATGACCGGTAAGGGGATCTCAACCCTTGGCTTGGTGTTGTCAGCACCACGCTCAGCCAGTGAGCAAACCGGCCATCCCTATATAGGATCCGAACCCGTGGCCTTGGTGTTATCAGCACCGCACTCTACCGAGTGAGCCACAGGCCGGCCCTAAACACAGGCTTTTTTTGATCAATGAATTTTCTAGATAAATAAACCATTCTCTAAGAGCTGTAGTTTTAAAAATTTTAATAATTGTTATGATAATTTTCTAAATTATCCTTTATATTTCCTAGATTTGGAGTGAGAACTGTTTTAGTATGAAAAAGGATAATTTTTCTTTAACTTGAGCAGTTCTGATGAAGACATCAGTGAAGTCCTTTGACCCTGAGATAAGCCTCCATCGTACCCTTGGTCACTCTACTCTCTTAGTTCCTCTCATCCTCTTGCTCCTTCCCTGCTCAACAAATTTGTTGAATGCACGAATAAAGTAATTTTAAATAGTTACTTGTTCTAATTTACTGAAATGTTCTGCAAATACACTAGTAGAACATTTTGGTTTTTTTATAAAGCCTAGGGACTATGTGCTTAAAATCCTGTCATATTTATTTCCCTGTCTTCCCTCCACTACTCTTGTTTTCATTCTCGAATGTTTCAACAGCCCCATGGATGATCCATCCCACATCCTGGCTGTCTCAGTTTACTGACTTCCATAACTCCAGTGATTTCTTTCTTTTCCTCAGCTATCTGTATATGCTAGTACATGCTAAGTATCCCTTATCCAAAATGCTTGGGACCAGAAGTGTTTTGGATTTCAGATTTTGAAATATTTGCGTATATATAATGAGATATTTGGGGGATGGAACCCAAGTCTAAACACAAAATGCACTTATGTTTCAATTACGCCTTATATACATAGCCTGAAGATTTTTTTCTTTTTAACACCCTTCTTTCTGCACACTGAGCCTGAAGGTAATTTTATGCGATATTTTTAATAGTTTTGTGCACACATCACATGAAGTCAGGTGTGGAATGTTCTGCTTGTGGCATCACATTAGCGCTCAGAGACTTCTGGATGTTGGAGTGTTTCTCATTTCAGATTCTTTGAGTCCTTGCTTCAGCCATCGCACTCTCTTTTTTTTTTTTTTTTGTCTTTTTCCGTGTCCGGCAACGGATTGCAACCCTCAGTGTCGCCCCCGTACCGGACCGGGACCGGCAACGGGATCGCAACCCTCGGTGTTGCCCCCGCGCCTCGCTCAGCCAGTGAGCGGGAACCGGTCTGCATGTGGGATCCGAACCCTCGGCGGGAGCGCCTCCGCGCTTCCCAAGCGGCGCACTAGTGCAGTGCGCCACCGGGCCGGCCCAAGCCATCGCACTCTCTCACCTGCATTTCATCTCTCAATTCACTGTAGTAATTTTTTCATCACTGAAACCTCCAACCATTGATTTTACCACATGTTCATCTATGTCCTTGTCACTTGCCCAATCTGGACTCCGTAGTCCAACAGTATAAAATTTTCTTACAAATATCGTTTTTAAAGTTTTTTAAAATTTATATAAATAAAAATATTACACATGCATGTGGTTTAAAGAATCAATTAGTACTGTAGGTTTATTTATTTATTTTTTTAAAAAGCACTTTGCAGCTGACTTCTCCTCGTTTCTCCTTTCCCAAGGTTTTCTTTTCAACCATTGTAGCTGATCTTGGCATTTGCTTCCGTATCTCTTAAAATATGCTTATTCTGCTGCTTCTTACTCTTTCAGTCAGGCATTAGCTACTGACTTCCCTCTGTGGATGATGAAGCATTAGTTCTGTCTTCCCTGTGCCTTTTATTGTGCACTTCAGCCTCTCCAGCTCCCCAGTGGACTGATTATGTCATTATTCAAGTGTTAAGGTTATTTTGACCACGAATGTTATTCTGAGCTGATTTTTATTCTGCAATTGTCATATCCTCCTTTCCTTTTGGGTCACTTTCCATAGGAACAAACAAATCCTTTTTTTTTTTTGTTGGCAGCTGGCCCATATGGGGATCTGAACCCTTGACCTTGGTGTTATAACACTGCACTGTAACCAACTGAGCTAACCAGCCAGCCCAGCACAGAAAAATATTAATAGCTCTCTTTATAGAAAAACTCTTCTGAGACCCTCACGGCACCCTTACCATCTGTGGGCCTCCCCATGACAGCAAAACTCCCTGAACAAATTGTCTGTCCTGGCTCTCTCCACTGCCCTCGCATCCTCTTCTGTACGTCCAACCACTGCAATCGGGCTTTTGCTTCTACTTGTTCAGAAGAAAGAGCATTGTCACCATTGATCACAAATGGGCTACAGCTTGCCAAATCCAAAGGTTAAATCTAAGTTTCAGTCTTACTCAGCATTCCAGCAGCTTTTGATATGTTTGACCTCCCTGAAACACTTGGTTTATGGGATTCCACACTGACCTGATTCTCCTTCTGTGTCACTGGTCATTCCTTCTGTATTTCATTTGCTAATCCCTCCCCTTCCTCCAGTTTTCCACTCAGAAAATGCTGGAGTGCCCAGGGCTTTTCTCTGCTCTCTTCTCTTTGCTTTGAATGTCATCTGTAGTCTGATGACTCTGAAATGTTTGTCTCCAGCCCAAAGCTCCTTAGAACTCCAAACCTAGAAACCAGCTTCACTTCGGTGTTTGAATAAGCCTTTCAAGCATAATGTGGCCACTCCATAGATTTTCCCACTGGATCCTTCAGTCCACTACGCATCATAGTGAAGGCCTTCATCAACCAATTGCCCAGGCCAAATACCTATCAGTCTCTCTTGGATGCATTCCTATGTCCCACATTCAACCTGTCTCTACCTTTCAGCTGCAGTTAAAAAGTTTTTCTGTAATTCCGCATGTCCCCACAGCTCCACTGCTATAACCCTAAGGTGATTCTTGCTGGGATCACCAACTACTTCTACCTAACTGGTCTCCTTACTTCCCTCTTTTCCTAATCCATCACCATTCCACAGAGCAGTCACATGTAGTGAGAGTGTAAATCAGATCATTCACTCTGCTGCTTAAAACCTTCCTGTCGCTTCCTGTTATGCCTTGAATCAGACACAGAACTCTTCCTGAAGCTTTTGTATCCACATCCCTGACCTGAGCCCCACCTGCTTCCACACAGCATCTCTGCTCTTGTTCTCCTTGTTCCTGCAGAATGCCTTTCTCCTGTAAAGTCTTTTCTGTTATTTTGGTTTCATCTCACGTTACTTCAGATGGAATTCTGTCCTGATTCTAGCTGAAGCTGTACTTTTATCGACTCGACCACATTACTCTTTTATCTTCTTAAAATAGCACCTCTTGCACCTGAAACTACATTAATATGTTTTCAGAATTTTACTCTAGGGCCGGCCCGGTGGCGCACTGGAGAGTGCGCCGCTTGGGAGTGCGGTGGCGCTCCCGCCGAGGGTTCGGATCCCATGTGGAGACCGGTTCCCGCTCACCGGCTGAGTGCGGTGCAGGCGCAACACCGAGGGTTGCGATCCCGTTGCCAGTCCCCGGTACGGGTGCGACACCGAAGGTTGCGATCCCGTTACCGGTCAGTAAAAAAAGACAAAAAGGAAAATGAAAAAAAAGAATTTTACTCTAGAATGTAATTTCTTCCTGGATCCTGAGCCTCTGGAACAGTTTCTCACACATGAAAGGGATTTTGTTGACTGACTCATAGAATTCATAAGACAAAAGCGTCAAAGAAGCAGTGTATTATGAATGTTTCATTTACTTTATATATGAACATTGTTTGCTTTCTCCAGCAGGAAATAGAAAAACAATTCTGATGAGGGAAACTTACATTTTATTTCAAGCAGCATTTCAAACGCTCCAAGTTACTGGGATATTAAACCTACCCTGACCGTGTTCAAATGTGACCGCAAAAAAACACACATTCAAGTTAAATTGTATGACTTTGAGATAATCTTTTCTCTATGGCTCATACAGGAGAGTTGACCACAAGCTTTTTATGAATATTATGTGCTATTTATATCATAAAGGCTTACATCATCAAGCATATTTGCCCTTGAAATGTTCTGCTGTTATGCAATAGTTTGCTTTATGAGTGTATTTAATTAGGAGTAGAATCTAATGTGTGCACAGATCACCATCAGACATGGCTTCAGGATTTTAACTGCTTTTTCTCCGTATGGCATTTTAAAGGGAGGTAATTTTTTACTTTTCACCTATTGGTATAATTTTTTAAATTGCCACAAGCCCACTATCAGTGGAAATATGTTAGTAGTCCAAGTGATAAAGAAAAAATAAACCTATATAGAGAACTTAATCAGTAATTTGTATATAAACAGAACTCTCAGATTTCATATTACTTGCCTTTATCTAGCACTTCTGTTTTTGCTGCTATAAATTTATTTTGTCAGTCTTTGGCTGGAATCCTGTTAGCAGAGTTTCCAGAGAGTTTCGGTGCTTGTACCTTCTGACTTTGTATTTAACTGAATGGCTGGTTTTCAGCATCCTCAGGGTTTAATAAAACCAGGAAAATCTAGCTGGAGAGAGTCAAAGGAGAGAAAGGAATGTGAGAGTGGGTATCTGGGATAGTATGGAGCTTCCATGTCTTGCTCTGGCCTGGGACAGAGGTCACATATGGACTGGAGGTGAGTAGAGAGACCAGCTTGCAGGAGATGCGCTGAGACCTATGGGTGACAAGGGCATCATGCAGGTGACTTCTGATGGATACTTTCAGCACTGCCTTTGGTAAAGTTTCTCACAGGCAGGTTCCTCCTGTCCCTTCTTCCTGGCCCCATCTCCAGGATTTGATTCTTTCTTTGCACCCTCCATGTACTCGCTTAGGTTGGCCTCTGAAACGTTTTTGTGCTAAACTTTCCCTTTCTCTTTCATATTCGATTTGCTTAGGCTGTCTGTGGTGGTGGATACTAAGGGATGAAAAAAAGCCTTTAAGCCCCTCAGAATCCTTTTAAAAGTTGTTTACATCCCAAATAATTGGGGATGCATTTTGTCTAGGTGCCTTTTTAAAGCATTTTCTGCCTACTTCAGACTTCTCTTAACAGGATCCATGGATTCATTAGTATCAGTATTAATAACCAGCAAGTAGCCACACACCTATCTCTACCACTCAGCTGTTCGTCTTCACTCAGGTCTTGCTCAAAACTGGGAGAGGAGCAGAAGGAAGACTAAGATGATTACAGGGAGAAGAGGCTCTGGTACACCAATTGATTACCTCTGATCTTCAAAAAGCTTTTGTGTATTTAGTTTTGAATTCAATGGTTTATAGACCTGGCCTATAGAAACTATGTTTGAGTTGATTGATAATACCTCTGTGTTTTTGTACTTTAACAGGGCAGCCCTGTACTGTATCACAATGTTAATTCATTAAAAGAGCGAATATCTGCCTTCCAGTCGGCTTTTTGCTCCATAAAGGAAAACAGGAAAATGGCTGACTGTCCGGAATTTCCAGAGGCAGAAACAGAGTTCACGACAACAGGCTTGAGTGAGTAGAAAGAATTCAATCAATTTTGACTTCTGTATTTATAAAAACAAGCTTCTAAGATATAAAAAAGATTTAGTTCCACAGTGTGAAGCAATCTCTTCAGAGCACAGTTGTATTTTTAAGTGGAGATTAACATTGAAAGTTTGGGACATTTCATACAAAAACCTGGCTTTCTGGTGTCTCTTGAAAAAAACCTGTTATCAGGCATTCCTGAACCTGCATTTCTACATGGTTACAATTAAGTTTCAGAATGTCAGAGCTTAATTAGCTCATTTCAGCTTTTGCATAGGTCATGTGGCAAATTTGAGTTTATAAACCTTGATTTTTACAGAATTATTATACTTTGGCAAGCATTTATACGAATACTAACCACCCAACCCTGATGTTAAAAGCGGATATCTAATCTGATATTTTAGTAGTCTGCCATATTCCTTACTATAACACTTAGATAGTAATTCATTTGGTTATTTTCAGTTGCTTCTGATTTTTTCAATCGCAAAGCATTTCAAACACCACAATTCAACAAAATCTTGGCTTTACCATAATCATTATAACCATTCCTCTGGTGCTCTACACTCTGAGGTCCCAAGTTATTTTGTTTTGACTTCTTGAACCTTCTTCAAGTGCATTTCAACCTCTCCTTGTGTGCAGTGCACTGCTGACCCAAGACCAGTCGATTCATCTACCTCTGCAGTACATGACCCACTCAGATGTACTCATTTGTAGTTTGTAACTTACCTGTTGTTTTGGTTTTTAACTGGGTATTTTAATTTATTTTATTTACACCATTATTATTATTCAGCAGACAATTAAATTGTTTTTTTATTGCTAGAAAGAACTGAGGCACATCATGGTTGTGTTTTTCACAAAATCATACAGAATCAAAACAGAACAGTATTAGAACATAACCACATTCTTTAAAGTGTTCAAAATAAAAGGTTTTCATTGTAAATTTTAAAAGAGTGAGCCAGGTGGAGGGCATGGGGAAGGATTACGATTTGTAATTATGAATATGCTAATAATAGAAAAAAAGAAGTGTGAGACACCAAATCAGAAATGTGAATGTATTTATTACATCTTTGTACAGTTTAAAGTCTGCAAAAATTTAATTCTAATAATTAAATTTATTATTATCTTTATTCGTCATGTGCTCTTTTCAGGTAGATTTTCTTTTATGATTAAAAAAGTGTACTAGATTTTTCTTTCATTGATATGTTAGACTCAAGCACTAAATTTTAATAAAGTTATTATGTACAAAATTTTAAAATAATATTTAAGAAATATATATTTTTTCATGTGCCATTTTGTTTTTATTTTGTTTTGTGTATCCAGCTAAAAAGGAAGGTCTTGGTGAATGTCAGCAGTCCGGATTCCCCACAAACTTATCATCCAAACGTAGGAAAATATCCTCTCAGAGCAACTCTGATGAAAATCTAATTGATGCCAAAAGAGAAGTAATTGATCTCCAGCTGTTCAGTATTGATACCGACAGAACACATGCTTTTGAAACTTGTGCGGATCTTTCTGAGGTAATTCATTTACTTTATACATAGGAAAATGAAGCTTTGGTTTTCTGCATAGTCAGTTTTAGGTCGAGATTTTTCTTCTTCTTCTGCCATATTGTAGTTGGGGTTTTAAAATGTGTGTGTGTGTGTGCGCGCACGCGTGTTTCCTACATGTTAATTTTGTTATTGTAGATCGATTTGTTACATATTAGAAACAGCTTTGATAGATATGTTGCTTTTGACTATTAACCTTACCAGAAGGATTTGTGAAAAGATCTCTGTGGTCCTCTGCCTCTGAGGGGTTGTTCTAGATGGTAATGGTTCCACAGTGAGCCAGTCACAATAACCAAAAAATAAGGTGAAGCTTATTCATGGGGTGGACTCGTCAGGACTGGGGTCCTGCACATCTGTTCGCTGAGTGCTGGCCAGGAAGCACAGTGCTTTTTAGCCATCCCTCCTCTGCTTTGCTCACTTCTTTGAAGTAGCTTTAGGGATTTTTGTGGCATGTAACTACGTAAAGCCTGTCAAGATTATCAAACAATAACCAACATGTGTTTTACTAAGTTAGGAGAAAAATCATGCTGTTGAAGGTCTGATGACCTTCACACATGTAATTGAGGGGAGCAAGTCTCTCATGACTGGCTTTCCTCGCTTCACTCGTGGTTCAGGTTTGACACAGTAAGTAAGTTCTTGTCTCCTTCGTGAGAGGCATGAAACACCATCACAGTGGGAACGTTTTTCTTTATTTTCTCTGCATCTTATTTGGACTGGCGTAATCAGTGTTTGATAGTCATTAGGAATTCTGCAGGGTCCCCTGCATTTCATTTGTATCCCAGAGCCGCCTAATCTCTGTTCCTCTGCTTTATTCAGGTTAATATGCAATCTAACAGAAGTGGTAGCAGTTGTTTCTTATGAGAATTTTGATTGGATATGCACCATGATTTAGAAATTTTTTCTGAATATGAGTGTGTTCTCTATCTTAGCTATTGATATTTTGTGGTTTTGGTTAATAATTAGGTAATAATTTTCTTTATTTTGAGAATTTTCTATTCGAAGTATAGCAGATGACACAGCTTTCTAGGCTTTAATAATGCAAAAAAAACGTGTTCTTTAAACTTTCCCAGAAGATTGAAGTTGTTTTGTGGGATGTTTAGGATGCATTTAGGATGAATATTCCGTTGTTAGATTCCTGTCTACTTTGAGTTTACTAGATAATGAAGGTGACTGGACACCAGATTTCCAGGTAATCCACAGCGCTTACTCAAATCTTCATAAAGCTGTCAGTAATACTGTAAGTAATAAATTACTTCCTTACTCTTTAAATGTCTTCCCCAAGAAACCCTCCCAACTTGGCTTAACACAGTATGGATGTTCAGTTGAAGAGTCTATTCCCATTTCGGAGCTCACAGAGGCTTCAAATGGTAAGTGTTTAATGTTTTCTTAGTACATGTGCTGGTTGCCCCAGTCAGTAGACACTTATGATTAGTGTATCTATACGCTAATATTTGGGAAAACTAAAGTGGTTTTCTACTTCTAGGAGCTCATGGTTTAGTAGAAGGATTTAAGAGTTCTTGTTATATGAGGCGTATTTTCTTTTTTGAACTGCTGTCAGTAAGAGTTAATGAAGTATATCCAAGATAGAACAGTATCTGTTATAAAGTGTACGACGTATAAATACATTAACAAGTATATGTTGTTAGAGAAACACTATGTGTTAATTTCTATTTTTAAGTGAGTCAAAAGAGTTTTACTAGGATGTAAAAATTATTCTTTCCCCAAATTAGTATGCTTGTATGGAGTGAAAGTTACTAGCAAGGTTTTAGGTTTACTTTTATCCTGCCTATGTCGTTTTCTTTAAAGCTCTGTAGGCATGTAATTGGATATTGCTTATCTATTCTGATAATCTCTGCCATTTAATGTGGAGTAATTATTCGGTTAATGTTTGAGTAATTATTGATATGGTTTGATTCACATCTACCATTTTATCATATGTTTTCTGTTCTTTCTGGTTTTTTTGTTCCTCCATATCTATTTTTGCCATCTTTGGGTTTGATTGAATATTTGTTTACAATTGCATCTGAGTTTATTACCTTTTAAATTATACTTTGTTGCATCTTTTTTGTTGTTGCTGTTGCTCTAGGGATTTATAACGTACATTTTTAACTTTTCACAGTCTGCTTAGAGTTGAACAACTTCACATAAGATGTATAGAAACTTTAAGAACTGTAGAGCTCAATTTCCTCCCTCCCCCTCCCAACCATGGCTTTTACAGTTCTTTATACCATAGATGTCACATAAATTACATTTACTTTATTGTAGACCTCACAAGATATTATCATTTTTGCTTTAAACAGTCATATATGTATTTTAAATAAGTTCAGAGGAGAAAAATAATCTTTTATGTTTACCCAGATATATACCATTTCTGATATTTTTCATTTCTTCCTGAAGATCTAGTTTCCCTCTGGTATTTTCCTTCAGCCTGGAAAAGAACTTCTTTAGCATTTTTTGTGTGTATGAGTATTTACTCTGACTTTTAATTTTGGTCATAATATGGATGGATGGATGTCTGCCTGCTTGCATGCATAAGGCGCACAGAGCTAGGTTATGAGTTTGTTGCCACTGAAATAAGGCGCTCTTGCTCAGCAGATTTCTTACCAGTTCTCTTTGCTTTGCTCTCCTGGGACTTTTCTTAGGAGTGACATATTCTTGGATGATAATTGCTGATTGTATGAAGTGTTGTCATTAAAAGTTGTCATCATAGCAAACACCTATAATCTATATGAAGTGATTTTAATAAAGTTGTTAAAGTTATCATAAGGACCAAAATCCCATCTGAGTGCCCCCTTAAGCCTGACTCAGAAATATTGGGATAAGACGGGGAAGGACAGATCTACCATGGGTGTGGGGCCTTGATTAAAGAAATCTGCTGTTGATTCCTGTGTTTTAAACTGTTTGGTTATTTGGTGGCACTCCAGAGGTTGTTATATCTAAGACAGTGCACCTTCAAGAAGAGTAAAAAGATGTTGTGGGATGGGATAGAAAGTCCTTTGTTACAGGGAGCTTAGAAAGGGGGCCTGAATGATGCCTCCCATCTCTCCCTTGCCCTCTACTTTTTCTACATTTTACCCATCTAGCCAGAAATCCAATCCAGCAGATCTCTCTGCCGACTGCACTTACCCAGAGCTGATATATATTTGGCGTGTTGATGGCCTCACCGCTTTGTTTCAGCACCTGTGGGCTCTCAGCACTTCTTGGTGGTCCATGCTGTGCCTTAATTAGTTCACACTCTTTCACACCTTCTCTTTCCCATCAAGCTTCCAGCACACCTTCTCATTTCTTTTTTTAATGGAATTATTTATTTCTTATGAGCAATTTTTTAGTGGGACTGTGTCTCGTGCAATATTTCCTTTATATCAAAGCACATATGCATTTGTAATTAGATATAATGCACATTTTCCTGGGCCCCCTGCATCTTTATTTGCTGAATCTGGCCACCTTACTCGTGGATGGTCAGAGATAAAGTGCTCTGGTGTTCTTTTGCAGTCCCTTGCTGCTTCTATCCCTGAGAAGGTGGAGGGTGTCAGAGCAGGTGTCTTGGTCCCCTCACCACCATACCTCGCTGCTCCCTGTACAAGTGTACCCACCCTTCCTCCTAGTACAGTAGAGTTTCAGCATCCTCATCTAAGGCACACCCTTTCATTAGGGGCTCGTTCCCTTTGCCCCTACCCTTTTCGATGACCTTGTGTCCTAGCTGTCCCCTCTCCTTTGAATTGTTAACTTTTTCCATTAAGATACTGTGTGCTGTAATATCTTAAGCTCCCCTTGACCCAGAATTCCCTTCCAGCCAGAACCCCATTTCTTTGCTCTCCTTTAGGCAAAACGCCTTTTTAAAAAAGGCTGTACTCTGTCTCTTTGCCTTCTACCTTTTCCTGACTCAGCTCCACACGGGCCATGGTGACCAGCCACTACCTCATTAACGTCCCAGTGGTGGTCAGTTTCAATACGTTCCTCTCCTTGATGTTGTAGCAGCATTAAAGACAGACACAGACGTACCATGCCCACCCAGAAGAAACATTTTCTTCACTGGGCTTTGGGACATCACTTTCTTGTTTACCTCAATGTCACTGGCCATTCTTTCTTGTGTATTTTCTTTGTTTCTCCTCTTCCTTCCTGACCTTTAAATGTTTGTATGCCCCCAGGTTCAGTGCTTGGACCTTTTTCTTTCCATGTTCTTTCTAGGTGATTTCAGACATTGTAATACACTGTTGACTTCAGATTTAAACATCTGTCTGTGGCCTCTTCCCTGAACTTTAGAATCGAGTACCTAGTTGCTTTTCTTGATCTCCACTTGGATGTCTGATGAACTTCTCAAACTGAACACACTCAAACATGTCTTGGTTGAGACCAATCTGCTCACCTTTATTTTTTCCATCTCAGGAATTGACACTGTCATTCACCCAACTTCTTGTGCCAGAAACCTTGGCATTATCTTGACACCTCTCTTTTTCAAATTAAACTTCTAATTCCATTCACAAATGCTATTTGGTCTTCAAAATATATCTAATATCTAACCCCTTCTCACCACTACACTGCTGTCAGTATGGTCCAGGTCCCCATCATCTCCTGCTTGGCCTGTTTTACTCATTTTCCTAAGTTATTTCCCTGCTTCTCCCACCGCACCACCCTTTTACGTTCTTCTTCAAAGTAGCCAGAGTGCTGCTTTTATAATGTCATCATGCTAAGTCACTCCCCTTCTCAAAATCTTCCATTGGCTTCCCATCACACTTAGAATAGTATCCAATGTCCATTCCGTTTCTACTGGACCTGACCTGGCCTGGTCCCTAACCATTGCTCTGAGTTTTTCTTAGCTCCCTTCTCCTTGCTCACTGCTCCAGCCACACCAGCCTTGCCACGCTGCTACTAGCCAGGTGTGTTCCTATTCAGGTCTTTGCACTTGGCTTTGTGCATGTAATAATGCTCTTCCCTTGGTCTGTGCATGGCTCACTTTTTCATTGTATTCGGATGTCTGCCCAGGAAGCTGCCTCTGACCTCCCCAAAACAGTAACACCCTCCCCACCCCATGTTATCATAACCTATCCCCTTATCTATACATTATTTTCCTTAATAGCATGTATTACTACTTGTTATGTAGTATTTCATTAACTTTTTATTTTGGGATAACTATAGATTTACATGCAGTTGTAAGAAATAATATAAAGAAATCCAGCATACGCTTCACCCAGTTTCCCCCAGTAATGACATCTTGCATAGCTACAATGTAATACTGCAACCAGGAAATTGACATTGGTACAACCCACTGATTTTTCAGATTTCTTCAGTTTTATATGCACTCATTTGTGTGGATATTTAGTTCCCTGCAATTTTATCACCTGTAGACTCATGTGACCACGCTACTGTCAATATACAAAACAGTTCCATCCCAAGGATCCCTCATGCTGCTCTTGATGGCCACAGCTATCTCCCTCCTTCCCCTCCTCTCTGTTGGTGGGTTTTATGTTTTCTGTCTGTTCCTGAAGGTTTGGGGTCTTTGTGTGTTTTGTTTGTCATTGTATCTCCAGTACCTAGAAGAGTGTGCGTCATAACCTATATTGGTTAAGTGAATCACTGGTTCAAAAGGCAGTGCTCTCTTGCAAGGAAGAATTTGGGGAGGAAAGCCTTGCCTTGTTTGGGGCATGTACAGTATGTTAGCAGTTTGGTTTGATAATCTTTCTCCTCACTCTTCCGTCCTCTCATTCCTACCACCGTGTTTACTGAAATGACTCTGACTCCAGCAGTAAAATCACTCCTTATCCAGTGCTTGGCTCAGGTTAGTTGATGGCGCAAGTGATGGGGTCACAAGTAGAGGCAGACTGATGTTTTATAGGTGATTCATGAAGCTTTCTTCTGACCCCTGACCCTGATTCCCATGGGAATCAAAACTCCTTACTTACCTTTGCACTTAGTAGTCAGATATGAATTAAAAACTGTGACTAGGGCCGAGCCCATGGCGCACTTGGGAGAGTGCGGCGCTGGGAGCGCAGCAGTGCTCCTGCCGCGGGTTCGGATCCTATATAGGGATGGCGGGTCTCAAAAAGGACAAAAAAGAAAAAAAAAAAACTGTGACTGATGCCACTTCTCTGTCTTCTTGTATATTTCCAAATGAAATCCCAGATGTTACTCCCTGAGAAGGATACATTAGGGTTGAATTTCTTAATAGCATGTTATTTCACAAATACATAAAATATTTTTGGTCTAGAGCAGATGGGTTTAGATGTCTTCCTCCTCTCATGTTTACGTGTTTATCTGGAAGGACTCAGGGTTGCTGACTGTGTAGAGGACAAAGGGTCAAGTGCTCCTGTTCCACCTGACAAGTTTATAGCAGGAGTGAGCTCCGACGTGGTCCCTGACCTCAAGTCACCAGCTCCTCCAGCGTGCAGGAGGGACAGTCCATCCACTGAGACCTTTGTACTTCGCTCTGTACTGAAGAAACACACTGCTAAGCTGTTTTCAGAGCACTTACAGGTAAGTAGAGAGTTACAATTCCTAAAGCAAATGAATACAAATTCATTTTGTATCAAAGCAGTACCTCTGAAATGTCATATATCATACTGGTTTAAAAGGAAATGTCTTGCCGTAATTTTTTTTTCCTCTCCTTTTCTCATTTATAATATTATATGGAGTTAGTTTCTTTTTGTTCTTTTTTTTTGTTTTTAATTAAGTATGGTATACAGTGTATGGAATTTAGTGTAAGTAGAGTATAGTTTATGAGGTTCATAATCTTAATTATAGTTATCAGTTGTATTAATATAATTATATTTTATTAATTTTATATCATCGTATAGTGATATTAATAATCATCATTAATGTATCAGTCTGTTATACATCTATCCACCCGAAATATTTGGTGTTAAAAATACCTCTTACAGCCATGCTTTTTTCCCTAAGCTCAGTTAATAGGAGGAAACGGAAGTTGATAGGAACTGGCTGGCATTTACTGAGTAGTTTCTATTGACAGTTCTGGCATATGTATGGCAGTAGTACTCCAAGAAAGGTGTTGGCCTCATTTCACATACACTTAGGCTTAGAGGTTATTGAATGAACCCAGATAAGTCTGCTGTTAAAGTCCACGACAGACTATAAATCCATGAAAGGTTGAGAGTATAGGCTTATGAGCCTGGTTTCAAATCCTGAGTTGGAAATTTAGTATCTAGGCCACTTATTCAACCTTTTGTGCCCTGGTTTCTTTATCTGTAAAAGGATCTTAGTAACTACCTTATAGGGTAATTTGAGCATTAAATTGGATAATATTATGAAATTAGCACTAGTGCCTGGTACATCAGAAATACAAATCTTTTTTTTTCAAACCATAAGCATTTCAGTGTACAACTATGCCTAGAAATCTGTTTCTAAAGCCAAAATGAATGAGATTATATTCCATCTACATGGATGGTGAACTGCTATTTTAAATGTTTTAACAGCTGTTTTGGTTACAGAGCTGATTTGGATTTTTAATACAAACGGCACTCCTTGTTCATATCTTGTATTTATCTTTTCCTCAAAGAGGCTTAACATGTTAATGATTCATATTACTCTTATTCATTAGCATTTGACACAGCAAACATCAAGTCCTGCCACTAGAATCCCATGTAAGTGTTTACAACTAATGGTCTTTTCACTAAGCTGGCCAAAGTTGGTAGGCATATAAAATTTGAGTTGTTTGCTAATTTTTGTGGTGGTTTTACTAAAAATAAATCTAAAAGTAAATATGAACTTTGTTGTATAAGTTAACTTATTTCACAGTATTGGTATATGCATTTTTTCTGGTGAGGAAAATAAACTGTCTTAGGAGATAGTCGATTAAGGAGGTTTGTTTGGGGCAGGACTATTTCTTAGAGCAGGTGCTCTTATTGGAACAGGTGTATTGGAGAAGATGAATAGCCTTCAAGAACAAGGACTGGTCAGGGGTTTAGGTTGAGGCTGGACAAGCAGGTGGTGATTGAGAGGGGACTGTGATCTAGCCCATATGCCTGGCTCTCTCCTGCTGAGCTCCAGTGACCCTGTGCTCAGGCATGCCCTGTCTTTTCCAAGGTTTACAAAATCCCTTCCTTACTAACTTGCCAACACCATAAGCTGCATTTGAGAAATACACAGGGACAACCACTACCTTTTTCCCTTGTTTTTTCCTCAAGAAGAATAATGGAGATGAGAGATTTAAACACTTATTACCATCTGCTTTTTATATTTAGGAGCAGAACATCATTTATTTTACCATTTACCTATTTGTTTTTTTCCTCGTTTCAGTGCAGTTCTTTTTTTTTTTTTTCCTTTTTTGTCTTTTTTCGTGTCCGGCAATGGATCACAACCCTCAGTGTCACGCCCGTACCGGACCGGGACCGGCAACGGGATCGCAACCCTCGGCGTGCGCCCGCACCTCGCTCAGCCAGTGAGCAGGAACCGGTCTGTATGTGGGATCCGAACCCTCAGCGGGAGCGCCGCCACGCTCCCAAGCGGCGCACTGCAGCAGTGCGCCACCGGGCCGGCCCTCAGTGCAGTTCTTATACCTCAGAACATTTCCATAGTCTATCTCATTTATACCATATAATTATAATGTAATTATAATAATACTATAATTCTTTCTAGCCACTCCACATTTTCCTTAACTTCATTTGCTAGATCAAAGATGGAATGAATTTAACCCATATTTATGGATTTCTGGTCTTTAATTTTGTCCTAAAATACTTGTACTGTTTACTAAAGTATTATCTAGGGGATCCAATTTTTCTTTGTGCCTGATATCATGGTGTTTTAAGTCAGAAGAATTGTGAAAATAAGGGTAATCTTTAATACTGGAGTATCTGCCCTTGGCAGAAAAAAATTTTAAATTGCCATTCTTAATGACTGAATATTTATTTATATAGATAGAAGTATTCATTGATGTTTATTTTGTTTAGGAACACTGTGACAACCTCTGCGATGATGGGACTCAACCAAGCTCAATTTCAAATCTTGCAAACTGTTGCAGAGAACGAAAAGTGGGTAAGAAATTCATTTTTATTTTTAAGCCTGAAGTCATCACTTTCTTGTTAATAAAATATGATATAAGGGCCAGCCCGTGGCTCACTTGGGAGGGTGTGGTGCTAGTAACACCAACGCCACAGGTTCAGATCCCTATATAGGGATGGCTGGTTAGTTCACTTGAGAGAGCATGGTGCTGACAACACCTGGTCAAGGGTTAAGATCCCTGGGGGTGAGGGGGATTCTGATATATGGAATTTTCAATGATCTGCTAATGCCTTATAGACTCTGAAATGACGTGGGAATGAAAAACCATTAGGAGGGATAGAATCTCTGTGGAGAGTAGGAGAATTCATCTGTCCATTTCACCTATCCATTTTTATTTCATGGTGGAACTTATAAAGGAAATTTGTGTTACAACTTTATAAATTTTAAAAATATTCATTTAACATTTGACTTTAAAATCTATTACCATATTTTAATTGGGAATTTATTTTTTCCATTTTTGGATTTGCTTTACAAATTATACTTTTTTATTATACAAATAATAGCTGAATATTATCATGTTAAAAGATCCTAGTATATGTCTTTTGAATAAGAAATTTCTTAAGGTATTCCTATTTGTTATCCATAGAAGATCAAGAAAATTGTAAAGCACCAACCTTTCTAAATATGAGGAAGAGAAAGAGAGTTACTTTTGGAGAGGACCTAAGCCCTGAAGTGTTTGATGAATCTTTGCCAGCAAATACTCCATTGCGTAAAGGAGGAACACCTGTTTGTAAAAAGGATTTAAGTAGTATCAGTCCTCTGCTACTTGAGCAGTCACCAGTTCCTGAGCAATTACCTCAACCAAATTTTGATGACAAGGGGGAGAATCTTGTAAGTGTGAAAAGTATGGAACAAACTTACTTATATTTTCACCAGGTCTCACCTGTTTTGCATGAGCCATAATTATTCTTTGAAATCATGAGATGGACTAAATGATGTGCCATGGTTTAAATTTAATGTATTTTCTATGTAGGTTTTTACCAATTTTTCTCTATTATAAATGATACTTCCATGATTCTTTGTACATAGCATATTTCATGGACCCTAAATGCTATTGATTGTAAGATATGCCATTGTTTTGTGTATCACTAAGAAAAAAATACTGAAAATTAAACTCTGACACACCACGAATTATAAAATATACTCAGATTTCAGAGGCATTAAAATGTGTAAGAGCAACCATCTTAGACTTGAAATACTATAAATATAAATTCCTGTATTTTCTCCTAAGATGAATTTCTAAAACTGGCATTACTGGATTAAAAAATTTGAACATTTTTGAACTTTTGAATACGTATTGCTAAATTACCATTTATAAAATATATACCAATTTTGACTCACACCAATATAAATGTTTTTATTTCACCATACCGTTGTAAACCCTGTATATTTACTGATAATTTAATAGTGTAATAGAAAAAGATGACTTGAACATTTTTAGTTTATTAGTGAGACTCAAACATTTGTTTCCCAAGTTTCTAGGCCATTTGAATTTCTTCTATTTGGACTTGCCTATTAATCTTTTCTACCCATTTTTATTTTGGGCCATCTGTTCTTTCTCTTTTTACATTTTGAAATAAGAATATTCTTCCAGTCAAGATGGAGTAACAGGGACCTAATTTATGATCCCATAAGAAAAAACTAAAAACCCAGAGAAAGTATATGAAACCGTAGCTTTCAGATATTGAACTTCAGGAACTAATGAGGTGAACCTTATGATGTGCCCTACCGAATGTCTGGACTTAACTTGTAGGCTGCAGCACCAGGAGGGGTCACCTACTGGAGCTGGCAGTCTTCCTGCTTTGAGAAGATGGAGTTGGGGGTCATAAGAACCACAAGAGGCTGGAGTTCACAGAACAGAGTGCGGAAAAGGAGAGAGCTGCACCCAGGGAGAGCTCTTAGTAGTGATCAGCACATACATGTGAGTAAGCTATCTGAGGCCAGGGAAAGAATAGCCCAAGATGAACAGAGGGAGCAATCTGTAGAGCTCACACAGGGGCAGGAATAGTGCCAACTGGAGAAGAAAAATTTTGTAATTCGGAAGCACCAGGTATTCAGGAAAGATTGCCTCATTAGTGGAGTCAAACTGGACCAAAAGCTGCTCTGGGCCTGCCTAATGAAGCTGAAAAGCAAGCCTTGAAGGTATCAAACTATCCAGGAAACTTAACTGTTGCATCAAAAAGCTCAAGAATATTTATAGGATTATAGAACTATACAGCACCAGACAGTGTTAAATTTAAAGTGTCTAGCATTCAATTAAAAATTACTAGATGTGCAAAGAAGCAGAGAGACAACCCATAATGAAGAGAAAACTCAGTCAATAGAAATAGCCAGGGAACTATAGGAAGATGGCAGACTAGAGGAACCCAGGACGCATTCCTTCCACAGAGATCAGAACAGGCCCACTGCTATGACTGCTGAACTTATAGGTGACATCATCGTGACCCAGAACTATCACCCACCTTCCCACAGTGAGTTTCACTCTGCCCAACACTGCTGCCTCCTGTAGTGCAACCCCAGCCACAACTGCTGCTGTTAGCCATCCACACCGGCACTGTAGCGCCACCCAGACCAGCTGCACACAGGATCCCTGTCTACACCTCCACATGAGCCAGACTGGCCATGCGTGGGCCCCTGCTGCAGCTGACTGCAGTGCAATGGCCATTGCCAACAGCTGTCCATGCCACCGCACTAGGCACACCAGCTGTGTACAGTACCCTTGCCCAAGCTGCTTCACCAGCCAGCCCGGCTACATGCAGGACACCCGCTGGAGTTGCATGCAGTGCATCTATTGCTATAGCCATCGCACCAGCCAGATCAGTTGGATGTGGGACCCACCCTTCTGCCACCACCTGCAGCACACTCCCACAGCTGTCCACACCACCACTGCACCAGTTAGATGAGCTGAATGAGGGATACCTGCTCATGGCACTGTATCAGGCAGCACCAGTTGCATGCAAGATCCCCTACCTGTGCTACCACATTGGAATGGCTGCAGATGGGACCCCCTGTGGACATTGAAGCCAGCCCAGCTGGTGCAGGACCCCAGCTGCTACTGCCTGCAGCACGTCTTGCTGCTGCGCCAGTCAGACTGGCTGTGGACAGGACCCACTGCCACTACCACACATTGACACAAGAAGGAGCTGCCAGAAAGAGGTAAGCCAGTGCAGATCCATGCCCCAGTGGCCCTACTCACAGGGGGAATTACACCTTGTGTGCACCACTCATGACTGCCTTGACACAGGGAGAGACACATGCAGAGAACATGAAGAATACAGAAACCCAGCATAGCCAAATAGTGTACAGAAGATAATTCCCAGCCACCATTAACCAGTTCCCCAACCAAGGGAAGCAAGGACCCAGCAGAAGCCTTGGCCCACAGGAATAAGGAAAGAGAAAGCTTGCTCAGGTCACCCAGGCAAGTTGAGGAGATCCAGTATACCCCAGTGCACCCCCCAAGGTCATGGGACATTAACTGGAGAGCCAACAAATTCACCTAAGGTCACCCATCCTATCCAGAGAGTGACAGTGAACCCAGGCACCCCGCCCAAGACTTTGAGAGCTTGTCCGTGTCCTTGACATCTCAACACAGTGTCACAACCCTCAGAAAGAAATCATTTAGTGCCCCAGTGCCTACACCACAGAGGCACTTGCACACAACTCCAACATTAAATATGGCAGAAGTACCCACACAGAGAATACACTACATCTACAGAAGGAAATCTCTCAAAGCCCACTCCAGAGTAATAGAAGAAGCAGCTGTTCTACTGGATGACTAGACATCAATGTAGAGAGACTAGAAATATGAAAAAACAAGGAAATATGATACCCCTAAAGGGATACAATAATTTTGAAGTACCAGACCCCAGGACAGAAACCCTTGCAATATCTGAAAAGGAATTCTGAGTAACAATCTTAAAGAGACACAGTGAAATACAAGAAGACTCAGACAACACAATGAAACAAACAACAACAAAAAAACAATCCAGGACTTGAAGGAGGAAATTTACAAAGGGATAAATACCATAAAAAAGAATGTAGCAGAACTCCTGGAACTGAAAGACTCATTCAGTGAAGTAAAAACTACAATTGAGAGTGTAAGCAGCAGGCTAGAGAAGCTGAAGGAAGAATTTCTGATCTCCAAGTCAGTCTTTTCAAAATAACCCAAGCAGGCAAAAAGAATTTAAAAAAAATTTAAAATCTAAAGGAATGAGTAGACCACCTCAAGTGCACAAACATTTGAATCATGGGTGTCCCAGAGGGGGAAAGAGAAAGGAAAAGGCATTGAAAACATTCATTGAGTAATAGTAGAAAACTTCCCAGGTACTGGTAGAAATACAGACTTCCAGATCCAAGAGACTCAAAGGTCCACAAACAGATCCAATTCAGTAAGGTTCTTTCCAAGGCACGTTATAGTTAAACTGGCAAAACTCAAGATAGAGAGAATCCTAAAAGCAGCAAGAGGAAAGTGTCAAAGTCATCTAAGGGAGTCCCCATCAGACTAACAGCAGACTTCTCAATGGAAACTCTACAGGCCAGAAGAGATTGGGATATTTTCAAAGTACTGAAAGAAAAACCTGCCAGCCAAGAATAGTATACCCATCAAGGCTATCCTTCAGAAATGAAGGGGGAATAGTATATTTTCCACACAAACAAAAGCTGTGGGAGTTCACCACCACATGACCAGCTCTTCAAGAAATCCTTAAAGGAGTCCTGCATTTGGAGGCCAAAAAATGATAATCACCACCATGAATACACAAGAAAGAACAAAAACCACTGGTAGAGCAGATATGCAAATGAGATAAAATTTATATCATACCACCTCAAAAAAACCTATGAACACCAAATACAAACAATGAAGGGGGATGAAAAGAAAAGATATTTAAATCAACCATATGAAAGACAATTAAATGTCGAAAGTAAGACAGTACCTTTTAATAACAGCTCTAAATGTAAATGGATTAAATCCCACACTCAAAAGTCACAGACTGAGCAATTGTATTAAAAAGCTAGACCTAACTATATGTTGTTTACAAGAGACTCACCTCACCCTTTTCCCTCACCTTCACATATACTAATAGTTAAGGAATGGAAAAAGATATGCCATGCAAATGGGAGCCAAAAAGGAGCAGGAGTCACTATTATTATATTGCATAAAATAGACTTTAAACCAAAAACCATTAAGAGACAATGAAAGCCATTATATATTGATAGAAGGATCTTTTCAGCAAGAAGACATAACAATCATAAATATACATACATCCAACACCTTCGCTCCCAGCTATGTAAAGCAAACTCTATTAGACCTGCAGAAAGAGCAGACCCCAATGATAATAGTTGGGGACCAAACACCCCCCTCTCGGTACTGGACAGATCATCTAGGCAGCAAATCAACAGAGAAACAGGATTTAAACTACTAGACCAGTTGGACTTAACAGATATCTACAGAACATTTCACCCAACAACTACAGAATATACATTCTTCTCATCAGCGAACATTTCACCCAACAACTACAGAATATACATTCTTCTCATCAGCACATGGAACATTCTCCAGGATAGATCACATGTGAGGTCACAAATGAAGTCTCCACAAATTTTTAAAAATTGAAATCATTTCAAGTATCTTTTCAGACCACCACGGATTAAAACTAGAAATCAGTAACAAGAAAAACTCTGGAAGCTATACAAACATGGAGATTAAACAGCATGCTTTTTAACAACATATGGGTTCAAGAAGGAATTAAACAGGAAATCAAAATATTTCTTGAAACTAACGAAAGTAAAGACATCATACCAAAACATGTGGGATACAGAAAAAGCAATACTAAGAGGGAAGTTTATCACAATAAATGCTTACATCAAATGAATAGGAAGATTTCAAATAACTTAATGCTGCACCTCAAAGAACTTGAAAATCAAGAACAACCCAATCCCAAAAATAATAGATGGAAAGAAGTATTAAGATCAGAGAAGAACTAAATGAAATAGGGACCCCCCCCCAAAATGATACAAATGATCAATGAAACAAAAATTTGGTTTTTTGGGAAGATAAACAAAATAGAGAAACCATTAGTTAGACTAACTAAAAAAAGAAGGGAGAAGATCCAAGTAACAAAAATCAGAAATGAAAGGAGACATTACAACTGATACCACAGAAATACAAAGAATTATTAGAGACTATTATAAACAACTATACAGTAACAAATTTGAAAACCTGGAGGAAGTGGATAAATTTCTGGACACATACATACTACCAAGACTGAACCAAGAAGAAATAGAAAACCTGAATAGCTAATAACAAGCAACAAGATTGACGGAGTAATCAGTAGTCTACTAACAATGAAAAGCCCAGGACTAGATGGCTTTACTGATGAATCCTACCAAAACATTAAAGAGGAATTAATACAATTCTCTTCAAACTATTCCAAAAAATTGAAACAGAGGCCATTCTCCCAAACTCATTCTATGAGACCAGCATCATCCTGATACCAAAACCAGACAAAGATAAAACAAAAAAGAAAACTACAGGCCAATATCTTTGCTGAACACAGACACAATAATCTTGAAAAAAATATTAGCAATCAGAATACAGCAACACATCAAAAAAAATTATACACCATGATAAAGTGGGATTCATCCCAGGGATGCAAGGGTGGTTCAACATATGCAAGTCAATAAATGTGATAATAGCACATCAACAAAATCAAGGACAAAAACCATATGATCATCTCAATAAACGCAGAAAAAGTGTTTGACAAAATTCAACAATCTTCATGATTAAGACTTTTAGCAAACTGGGTAGAGAAGGAAAGTATCTTTTTTTTTTTTTTTTTTTTTTTTTTTAAAAAAGATGGCCGGTAAGGGGATCTTAACCCTTGACTTGGTGTTGTCAGCACCACGCTCAGCCCGTGAGCGAACCGGCCATCCCTATGTGGGATCCGAACCTGGGGCCTTGGTGTTATCAGCACCGCACTCTACCGAGTGAGCCACGGGCCGGCCCAGAAGGAAAGTATCTTAATGAAATAAAAGACATGACAAAGCCACTGCCAGTATCATCCTGAATGGAGTAAAGCTGAAAGCTTTTTCCTTAAGAAAAGGAACAAGACAAGGATGCCCCCTCTCACCACTCCTGTTTACACAGTAATGGAAGTACTAGCCAGAGGAATCATGCAAGAGAACAAAGTAAAGGGCATCCAGATTGGAAAAGACAAAGTCAAACTGTCCCTTTTTGCATATGAAATGATTCTACATATAGGAAAACCTGGAGATTCTTTAAAAAAAAAAAAAAAAACTCAGAGCTAGTAAAAGATTTCAGTAAAATTGCAGGATACAAAATCAATACACAAAAATTAGCGTTTTTCTCCTCCAATAACAAACTAGTAGAAGGAGAAATCAAGATAGCAAGCCTGCTTATAGTAGTCACCAAAAAAATGAAATACCTAGGAATCAATTTAACCAAGGAGACAAAAGACCTCTATAAAAAGAATTACAAATCACTGCTGAAAGAAATTAAAGAGGACACAAAAAGATGGAAAGACATTCCATGCTCTTGGATTAGAAGAATTAACATTGTAAAAATGTCCATACTACCCAAAGCAATCTACATGTTTAATGCAATCTCCATCAAAATACCAATGACATTCCTCACAGAAATAGAAAAAATAAACAACATTCATGTGGAACAACAAAAGACCTTGAATAGCCAAAGCAATCCTGAGCAAAAAAAAAAATCAAGCCACAGGCATAACACTACTTGACTTCAAATTATACTACAAAGCTATAGTAACTAAAACAGCATGTTACTGGCATAAAATTGGACACACAGACCAATGGAACAGAACAGTGAACCCCAAAATAAATGCATATATGTACAGCCAACTGATCTTTGACAAAGGCCAGAAAAACATATATTGGGGGAAAGTCTGCCTCAATAAATGGTGCTAGGGAAACTGGTCATCCCTATGTAGAAGAATGAAACTAGAACCATACCTCTCACCATATACCAAAATCAACTGAAAATCGATTAAAAACTTAAGTGTAAGTCCTATAACTATTAAAGTCCTAAAAGAAAACATAGGGGAAATCCTTCTGGATATAGGACTGGGCAAAGACTTTATGAATAAGACCCCAAAAGCACAGGAAACAAACAAAAAAATAAGTGTGATTATATCAAAGTACAAAGCTTCTGCCCAGCAAAAGAAACAATTAACAGAAAAGACAGCCTACATAATGGGAGAAAATATTTGTAAACTATGCATTTGATATGGGGTTAACGTCCAGAATATGCAAAGGATTCAAACAACTGTCAGAAAATAAGTAACTCTATGAAAAAATGGGCAAAGGAACTAAATAGGCATTTCTCAAAGGAAGATATATAGATGGCCAACAGATACATGAACAAATGCTCAACGTCACTAAGCATCAGGATAAATGCAAATCAAAACCAAATTGAGATATCATCTCACCCTGTTAGACTGGCTATTATCTAAAGGACAGATAATAACAAATGCTGGCAAGGGTGCAGAGAAAGGAGAACCCTCTTAGACTGTTGGTATGAGTGTAAGGTAGTGCAGCCATTATTGAAAACAGTGTGGAGGTTCCTCAAACAACTACAGATAGAACTGCCATACGATCCAGCAACCCACTACTGGGTATATACCCAAAGGAATGGAAGTCATCATGTCAAATTGATACCTGCACCCCCATGTTTATTGCAGCTCTATTTACAGTAGCCAAGAGTTGGAACCAACCTAAATGTCCATCAGAAGATGACTGGATAAGGAAAGTGTGCTATATATTGTCAATGGAATACTACTTGGCCATAAAAAGGAGTGAAATTCTGCCATTTGCAGCAATGTGGGTGAAACTTAGAAAAATTGGTTAAGTGAAATAAGCCAACCACAGAAAGAGAAATACCACATGTCCTCACTCATAAGTGGGGGAAAATAAATAAATAGAAAAGAAAGAAACAACGATCACAATACTATGCTGAACTTTCAAGAAAAAAGAGAAGTGTGGTTATGAGAGGTGGGAAAGTGGGAGGGAGAGAGGACTTAGTGAGAAATTGGTTAGGGGTCACAAAGATTGATTAGGTTTTATAAACATGAGTGTATTAATTATCCTGATTTGATTACCACATATTGTATACTGGTATTGATACTCAAATCTGCACCTCACAAATATTTATTATCAATTATGTTTCAATAAAAAAAACTGTCGAAAAAAAAGTCCTAGGAATAACACATGGTAGAATTTGTAGGTAGGAGTATTAAATGAATTATAAGATATTCCATATGTTTGAGAAGGTAGAGGAAACTTTGAGCTTGTTAATAACCTGGAAGATATAGAACAGACCCAAATCAAACTCTGTGCAAGAAAATTATAGTCTCTGAGTGAGATTAACAGACTAGAGATGCAAAAGAAAAGATTAGCAAACTTGAAGATGTAGCAGTAGAAAGTATTGTCAATGAAACACACACAAAGACTGAATAAAAATGAGTGGACAATTAGTAAGTTGGGACAACTTCAGGTGGCATAATATATGATTAAGTCCCCATAGGAGAGGAGATAGCAGAAGGAACAGAAAAATATTTGGAAAATAATAGCCGAAAATTTTCCAAATTTTAATGAAATGGTAAACCCACAGATCCTAAAGTTCAGCTGATTCTTTTTTTTTTTTTCCTTTTTGTCTTTTTTACTGACCGGTAACGGGATCGCAACCCTCAGTGTCGCGCCCGTACCAGGACCGGCAACGGGATCGCAACCCTTGGTGTTGCGCCCACACCGCGCTCAGCCAGTGAGCAGGAACCGGTCTCCACATGGGATCCGAACCCTCGGCGGGAGCGCCGCCGCGCTCTCAAGCGGCACACTCTCCAGTGCGCCACCGGGCCGGCCCAAGTTCAGCTAATTCTAAGCACAAGAAAAATGAAGAAGATTACACTAAGGCACATAATTGCTTAAAATCAGTGATTGAGAGAAAATCTTAAAAGCAGCCAGAGGAAAAGAAAACATGATGTGAAGATTAAATATGAGTATGAGAGAGAGAGCAGACTTCTGATAAAGGACTTTTCAGAAATAGAACATTGCCAAAGCAGTTTAGAATTGCCAAGAATGTTAAAGGAAGTCCTTTAATTAAAAGGAAGAGGATTCCAGATGGAAGTCTGTGTCTGCACAAGGGCAAGAAGAGAATTGAAAGTGTTAAATATGCAGACAGATGTGATATACTCTCTCTTATTAATCTCCATGGAAGATGGTTGTTTAAAGCAGGAGTAACAACAGTGTGTTATTTGGTTTACAATCAGCATTAAGTATACTATAAAAAAAATAACCGAGCATGAAGGTCTGGAGGTGTTCTTCTGCTGCACACAAGGTGATGTTAGTTAAGATGTGTACTGTGCATCCTAAACCATGGTCAAACAGCAACAGAAATGTGTGGTATGCTGTTAAAGCAGTGCTTAGGGGGAAATGTAATGAAATAAAAGCTTCTCTTTCAAAAGAAGAGAGGTCTCAAATTGATGATCTCAGCTTCCACTTTAAGAAAAGCAAATTAAAGCCACACTAAGCAGAAGAAAGGAAACAATAAAGATAAATGCAGAAATTAATGAAATAGATAACAAATAAGAGAAAAATCTCTGAAAGAAAATGTTTTAAAATAATAATAGGGTATAATAATAATAATAGACTGAATAATAATAATCAGGCTATTCAGGAAAAAAATGAGAGAATACTCAAATTACCAATAACAAGAGTGAGAGAGTAGTCATAACTACATATTCAGTGGACTATTAAAAGAAGAATAATGGAATAGTGTGGACAACTGTATGCCAATAAATTTAACAATTTAAATAAACTAGACACATTCCTTGAAAGACAAACTACCAAAACTCACTCAAGAATAAATAAATTTCCTCAGTAGGCCTATATCAACTAAATTTAAATTGTAGTTAAAACCTTCTCACAAAGAGGGCCGGTCCGGTGGCGCACTGGAGAGTGTGCCGCTTGGGAGTGCGGTGGCGCTCCCGCCGAGGGTTCGGATCCCATGTGGAGACCGGTTCCCACTCACTGGCTGAGCGTGGTGCGGGCGCAACACCGAGGGTCGCAATCCCGTTGCCGGTCAGTAAAAAAAGACAAAAAGGAAAAAAAAAAAAACTTCTCACAAAGAAAACTCCAGGTCCATCCAGATGATTTTACTTATTTATTTTATCAAATATTTAGTCAAGTTATAATACTAATTCTATATACATTCTTCCAAAAGTTGAGGAGTTGGGAATACTTCCTAATTAAGTGATGTCAGCATTTAACTGATATTAAAGTCAGACATCACAAGAACAGAAAGCTATAGTCCAATATTTTTATGACTGTAGCAATATATAAAAAGATATACATCACAACCATGTGAAATTTAACCCAGGGATGCAGAATTGGTTTAATGTTTGAAAAACAATCTGTAATTTACCAGGTTAACAGACTAAGAAAAATCACATGATCATCTCAGCAGATGCAGAAAAAACACTTGACAAAATTCAATGTCCATTTCTGATTAAAAAACAAAACCTCTGAGCAAATTGGTGATAAAAGAGAATTTCTTCAAACTGACAGATTTTATTTATGAAAAACAGTATCTTACTGGCAATTATGTGGGAAAATATATTGATATCTATGATTATATTTCCATTTTACCCTGAAGTTCCCTAAATAATATTGTAATGTTAGATTGTGTGTATTAATAGATTTTCTTATTTACTTTGTAGGAGTTAGAACATGGGATTTTAAATAAGCCAAAAAGTAACATCAGTAGATCATTGTAGCTACTTTCACTTAAAATTTTTCTTTTAGTGTAAACGTGGTTTCATTGTAAAGGTGATACATATTTTTATATCTGATATATTTGTTTTGCTATGGCTTCTTAAAAAATCTTTTATTTATTTCCCATATTTATACTTATTATAGTCCCTCCTACCAAAATAAATCCTTATTATCATTTTTCTCGTGGACACATTGTTTATATAGTCACTGAATTGAAGTATATCTAATTTCTACTGGTTTTTTTTCCCCTTTGTTTAGGAAAACATAGAACCACTTCAGGTATCATTTGCCGTTCTGAGTTCTCCAAATAAGTCTCCAATCTCTGAGACTCTTTCAGGTAGTAACTTTTGTTTATCTTATAATCACATATGTCGTTTTCAATATGTGTATATGTGAAACTCAATCTACTTATTTTCTTTTCACAATTATGTTTGTTACAGCAATGTATACTTGGTTTAAAAATCCTAATTGTATAGGAAGGTTTATAAGAACTCGCTTATTTGTCCCTTTCCATTCCAAGTCCCATATTTTATAATCACCAATATTTAACTTCCTTAGATGGGTGCCCCCATTTTTCAAGTTGCTATAAGCAGTAGATTTGGCCTCTCAACTCTTAAATATCAATAATAAGCTCCTATTCACAGTTTGCACAATTGCAGTGATCTGGATTATTAAGGGTCATACTTAAAATATACAAAATTTTTCATCATTATTAACATATATGCCTTTTGCTGTTTTCAGCACATGTACTTTGCAAGACCTCTGGGTTTTTTATGGTCATGACAAGGCACAGAGATTTCTCCCAGTTTTCTTGACAAAGAAAATATCATGGATTGGGCATTTGTGATGGAACTTTTATTCATGTGTTCCCCCTGGTTTATCTTTTAATGGCTTCCTGTTGACAAAACCCAAACTTATTAGTATAGAATCCAAGCCTTGTATTATTAAGTTAGAACTAAAATTTGAACCATAGTCTATCATGTTCCAAAGCCCATGCTTTTAAACTCATTATACTGCCTTTTATTTATACCATTAAAACTGATCAAATTGAAATTTTCCTAAACTTTGTAAAATTAAATAAGGTATTTTCATGGTTATCTTAATACTCTTTATTGCAATGTCATTATACAAAAATGTATCTTGGAATAAATGGATATCCATAAAGATACATGCATTTATTTTAATATGATTTAGTCTATCTTAGCGTGGTAATACGGTAAGCAGGCATCATGGAAAGTGTTGAAAGTTTTGGGTATTCAGTAAATTTACAGTTCTAAAAAAAATATTTGGATCTCAAAATGTATTCCTCTTGATAATTAATTATTTATATTTAGATATGATATTAAAAGCAAAGATGGATATCCAAAAGACTATTCAGTGTTTCCAAAAGATGACGCATATTTTTGTGTGAGCTACCCTGATTTTACTTCTGTTTTGCTTATCAGGCACGGATACCTTTAGTTCTTCAAATAACCATGAGAAAATATCCTCCTGTAAAGTTGGTCGAATAACACGGACTTCTAATAGAAGAAAGGTAAGTGTTTATATTTAGCACAATATACTTGTTTTTAAGTCTTGCAGTATATTTTTTTCTGTTTGTAGGATCAAATGATAATGGGTAAAATCTTGATTTGGTCAATGTCATTAAGACCTACTACCTTATCCTACCTAGCATATAACCCAGGATAATGTTTTCCTGATTTGATTTTAATTAATTTTGCTATAAGAAAAATCCAGTAAAACAAGATGCTTTCAGAGGTACTTTAATATAGAAGGTAATCTGTTTGAAAAGTTTGTTTGGGATCTATGTGATTTTATGAATTTCATTGAGGTGAAAGTAGAGAAGATCAGCATGGAATTAAAAGAGCCAGAATATGATATAAATATAACCTTTTAAAACTGTGCTTCAGTTTGTTTATTATTTAACACTGGGTTTCAACTTGGAGTTATATCTAAGCATAATTTCTGTTGAATATATGTCTTTTGCTATTATATTAAATTAGTTAAAATTGGATTTTTATCTATAGCATTGTAGTGGAGAAACATTCACTGTCATATGGTTTTTAGCTGATATGGTTGGATAATAAACCCAGAATTCAAACTTAGATAATCTAACAGTTTGTGATTTTTTTCTGTAACCTGAGAGTAGTTAGGTGTTAAATTATAGGTTCTCAATAAATATTTGATGAGTGAACAGGTCAACTAATTCTTAAGTTGCTTTTTCTTTCTTCCTTAATATAATTGGGCAGTATACATATGCTTCTGGGTCTGTGTTTGATAAATCAGAAATTGGTAATTACCGTTTCCTTCATTCGAATTTTGATTCACATGCTTCTGATGGAATTTGTGAATTAAGAAGAAATATGATGTAAAATGGTAGAAGCATCATGAGAAAAAAAGTGAGAGCTATATGTTAAAATGTAACTGCTTGTGGACTATCGGTATCCTTACTTTAAATTTTCTTTATAGCAATTGATCAGTTTTGCAGAAGAGAGTGTTTGCAACTTACTTAATACAGAAGCTCAGCCTTGTAAAGAAAAGAAAATTAACAGAAGGAAGTCTCAAGAAACCAAATGTACAAACAGAGCACTTCCTAAAAAGAACCAGGTAAGCATGTATATAAAGATATAATAAAGTATAGAAGCAGTGTGTTCCTTTGTTGTATGGTGAGGAAAATATACAAACAAAATTTTTTCCAGTTAATATTGAACCAAGATTATAAAAATAATCTTATCCCAGAGTACAATGGGCATAAGAGGTTGTATATTGTTAATTACTTGAGAGACATTTTGCACCTTCATCTTGTGTAGCGTACATCCAGCACAGTAAATAATAGGCACTCAGATGTGAAATTGATTCTCATCTTTGATTCTAACATCTCACCCTATTGGGAGTCCTCTGACTTTTTAGAAAGGGATGAGTGTGCCATCTGCTACTTGTTGGACTTGTCCCATATTTAAGCAGAGATTTAGAAACTATTTCTCTTTCTTCGTCAGCACTTCAGTCATCCCAGATGCCTTCACCATCCGTGTGGTTAGTCAGTCTAACACCTGAACCTGGTTCCTTTCCCCTCCCCACTTCAGTGATCTGGACTTCACTTGTCTCAAGCCACCTACTCACTCCTCTGCCGTCACCTATAACTTGCTACTACTTCACACCTTCCCAGTTCTAATGATACATATTCATACAGCTCATCTTCTGGCCCCAATCCCTTGTCTATTCTGCTTGCTCACTCCCTGCTCATGTGTTCTATAATAATTTTCTGGCTCCTCTATTTACTCTCAAGCTTTTAGGTACCCCTTGATTTTGTGTTTCCCGCTTCATCCCTCCAGCAAAATTTCAACTCTGCATTAATTTTTCCTCTCTCATCTAATAGTATCACTGGAGAGACTCACATGGGGCGGGGGTGGGGGGTACACTATAATTTCACTGTTTCAAGTATTATCTGAAGTCCAGTCTCATTCACCACCACTTGGCCACTTCCTTTTAATGATTGTTCCAAGGTATCTAGTAACTTAGTCCCTGCTCTCACTTGACGTCTCAGCAATACTTGACCTAACCAAACACTCCTTTATATTCTCTGTTAAAAGTTCATTTTCTTCCACCCATCCTGAAATGTTTGTATCCCCCAGAGTTCTACTCTTTGCCCTTGTAAATTTTTTATTTTCTGGGTAATTTCATATGCAGCATGGTTAGTGACCAAATTCAAAGACCAAATCTTCCTGATTGAAAAATATATATTCTATTGGACATCTTTTCTTAGAATGATCCTATAAGCACTTCAAAATCAACATTTCCAAAACTAAACTCACAAATCTCACCCCCCACATACATCAACACAAAACATTCTGTAAACTTCTCTCTTCTTCCATGAAATAAAAATATTTGCCTTTCTTGGTTGAATAGCACAAATATCAATAAATCATCAAATCCATCAGAAACTGGGTGTTTTAGTTTCTTTTGTAGGTCACACATTCTTTTGATAAAATGCTGAAAGGTCCTCTTGCTGAAAAAATGTACATAAAATCAAAAATATGCATATGGCTTATTACTGCATTGGAAATTGATTTTCTTCATGCATACACTTAAAAAAACTGTTACAAAGAATATACACCTATTTCTTTAAATAAAATCAGTGGACAGAAAGTTCAAGAAGGATTGAGCATTAAGTTGCTCCAGTCCCTCCCAGGACTAGGCTGAATAAATATAATTTATGTAATAAAGGGATAGACTTAGAATAGCAATAAGAAGAGGAAGAGAATGTGGAGGGGTCTTAAGCAACAGATGACAGCCTTCCATAAATTTCTGGATGACAAAGCATGTGGGAGCATGTTGACAGGTAAAAGAGGTAGAAAGATTTATAGTCGGGAATGTGCTAGGAGAGAGACCTGGAGAGCCCGCTGATGGGAGTTCCAAGAGACTTGGCCCAGAATTGGCAGATACAGTGGGTGGTGAGGGTGAGAGGTGGTGTGAAAGACGTTAACTGACGTCCTGTATGTGGAACAGTCTGCACCAGTTAGCATCCCCACCCCCTTGCCCCCCGCTCAGTTGTTGTCAGCTAGGTTAAAGTCCTGGTTCTGGCGTTTAGAAATGTCCCACAATCTTGACAGTCAGCTCTGGCCCTGAAGCAAGGCCCAACAATCAACACTTCCCTGTCCTGCCCTGCCCCACACAGAGTGCCCAGGTAGGATTTCCATGCAGGAAAGAGACTGAGCTTGGAAAGCAGAAGAAACCTGTACCAACCTATCCAATCTTTTCTTAAGAATCAGACAAATGAGCAGAACAATAGCATGAAAGAGAAAAGACCAATATTAATGAGTCAAAAATCTGACCCCAGAGAAATAGGTTATTATTCAAAGAATAGAAGGAAACTTCATATATATACACACTGACACGAGTGTGTGTGTATATGTATGTATGTGTGTATATATATATATGTACATATATTCATTCACGAATTCTGAAATACTCAGGTTTAAGGGAAAAAACTTTATAAAAATAAGAAAGGGAAGCAATGAAAAAGGAACAGAAAAAAAGTAATTGCAAAAGTATGAAATTTAGTAGTTGGGGATCTGGATGGTTATCTCAGTTGGTTAGAGCATGCTAATAACACCAAGGTCCAGGGTTCGATCCCCATACCAGCCAGCTGCCTAAATAAATAAATAAATGAAGTAAAATTTAGTAGTTGGACTAGAGAATATCGGTAAGGAAAGCGTCCCAGAAGGTAGAGCAAAATAAAGGCAATCTGGTAATAAGAGACATGGAAGACCAATCTAGAAGATTTCATAGGAATCTCAGAAATAAAGGAGAACATGGAATGGAAGAAATTATCCAAATCAAAGAGGAGAATTTCCCAGAACTGAAGAAAGGAGTCTTCCAGTTAAAAGAGCTACTGAATGTCTAGTACAGTGAAAAAAAAGGCCAGGACTTAGACATGTCAGTGTGAAACTAACAGTAAGGATAATGAGACGTGGGCTTTCATACAAGGAAACAGTGGAATCTCTCTGCTGAGCAGCAGCCTGATGCAGGAAGATCATTCAACAAGACATTCAAAGCTTGGAAGGAAATGTAATTTCAGCCCAGTATTCTACACCCAGCCAAAGTGTGGAGGAAAAATAAAGACATTCAGAACTCAGTTATTCTCCTTTCTTTGGATGTCACTGGAAGAGACACTCTGGCAAAATGAGGAAGCAAGCTAGAGAATGCAAGACTCGATGGATGTGAAAGTACAGGAGAGCAGTGCCAGGGGAATCACTGATTGCATCTGCTCAGCCAGCCCAGAAGAGCAGCCAGTCCACATTGGAGCAGGAAGAAAAAGTTCTCCAGGAGGAAGGTCACTGGAGGGAAAAACAAAGACCTAAGATTGCAAAAGTGGAATATGTCACATAAGGAACAAAAAATGTAATGATATGCCATTTCAAATAAAAGTCTGCATGAAAGTTTTGGAGCAAATATGAAGCAAACTACTAGTTTGTGTGATTTTAAGCAATAATGGAGTATAAGGAAAAGTATATTTTATAGTGCCAGGAATTATCTCCTACAAGGGGCCCAGAGGAAAGGAAGGAAATATGCGCTCTGAACTTGGCAGAGCAATGAAAAATGTTTGCACAGTCAATTATGTCAATGCTGTTTGTTTTTAACTACGGACATAATTGAAAAATTAAAATCAATGAGATATCACCTCACACCTAGTAAAATGGCCATAATCCAAATGATGAAAGATAAGTGTTGACAAGGATGTGGAGAAAAGGGAACGCTTGTATACTCTTGGTAGGGATGTAAATTGGTACAGCCATTATGGGAATCAGTATGGAGGTTCCTCAGAAAGTTAAAAATATAACTACCATTGTGATCTGGCAATCCCACTACTGGGTATATAACTGAAGGAAATAAACTCAGTACATTGGAAAGGTGTGTGCACTCCCACGATCATTGCAGCACTGCTCACAATAGCCAAGATATGGACTCAACACAAGTGTCCATCAATGGGTGAATGGATAAAGAAAATGTTGTATATATATGTACATACAATGGAATACTTTTCAGCGTTAAGAAAGAAGAAGTCTTGTCATTTGTGACAACATGGATGGCTATCATGCTAAGTGAAATAACCCAGACACAGGGAGACAACTGCATGATCTCACTTGTATGCGGAATCTAAAAGTCAGAGTCAAAGAAGCAGAGATTAGGGTGGTGGTTGTCATTTTAAATGTTCTTATCACAAAAAAAAAGTATGTGAGGTGTTGGATATGTTAATTAGCTTGATGTAATAATTTCACAATGTATACATATCAAAACATAGTATTGTACACCATAACATGTAACTTTTATTTGCCAGTTATAGAAATGATATTTGCATTTGTCAATCAAAGATGAGTGTAATCAAGCATCTAGATCTAGTTACCAGTTCACAGGAAGTAGAGGGGATAGAGGAATGTAGTGACACACTGTGACTACCGTCAACCAAATCCAGAGTTTGGCTCTTTCTACAGGATGGATGCTTTAGTTTATTCACTGAATAAACAGCAACAACAACAAAAAGAACTGTAGAGTTAAAGAGACTTATGAGGCATATCAGCCAGATGGTGGAATGTGTGGAGATCTTACTACGATCCTGATTTGCACAATTGTACTAAGAAATTTATGGGTCAAATGGAGAAATTTGAAAATTGCTGTCATTATGGTTTTTTTGCGTTCTGTTTATTAACATTTTTATTTTGAGATCATTTCAGATGCACATGCTATTGTAAGAAGTAATATGGATGGATTGATTCCAAGTACCCTTTACCCAGTTTCCCCTAATGGTGACATCTTGCAGAACCCTAATATAATACAGTATCACAACCAGGGTATTGATGCAGTCAGGATGCGGCACATTTCCATCACCACAAAGATCCCTCCATTGCCCTTTTGTGGGCACATCCCACCCATAACTGTGCCTCATCCCCTGGCAACCATGAATCTTTTCTGCAGTTCTATAACTTTGTCGCTTCAAGAATGTTATATAAATGAAGTCATATACCATGGAACTTTTGGGACTGGCTTTTTTTCACTCAGCACAATTCTCTGGAGATTTGTCTAAGTCATTATGTGTATCAATAGTTAGTTCCTTTTTAGTGCTGAATCATATTTGTCATTGTTTTTGAAAAGAAAAAGAACCTTATCTCAAAGACCATAGGATTTTTAGATATAATGATATAATGTCTGGGATTTGTTTTAAAATAATCTGGGAGAAGGGGATTATAAATGAATGAATCATGATTTTTATATATTAGTAATTGTAGTTGATGGGCACATGGGGTTCAATATACTATTCTAATTTCGGGGTACTTAAAATTTTCTGTTATAAAAAGTTAGAAATTTAGCAGTATGAGTATGAACCCCTCTGGAGGGAGCTAGCCACAAGAAGTAAAAGTGGAACCAGTAATTAAGTAAACATCAGGGGTAGGGAAGTGGGCACTTTATCATTATAAGCTCTCCTGCCCAATGTGATTTTTTGCCATGTGCATGAATTTAAGTAATTTTAAAGCTGTTTTCTGAGAACTATTTTTAAAAGTTTTAATGGTGCAAATAAGGTAAAAGATATACATTTACTTCTGTTCACGACCTTCACTTTATGAGAAGTACTAGCAATGTTACAGTGAATGAGGTTGCTTTAGGTTGTCCTTTGTCTGCTCCGAATCATAAACCAACCTGTTTCGGGATCACATGGCTTCTCTGATGTTTCCAATCATATGTGCTTCTTTTGTTTATTATATTACAAACAAGGCTTTGGTACTGGGGTAAATTGAAATTTTTGACAAGTTTCTAGCCTTTGCTGACGAATTCTTATTATGGATAAGAACAGCACTGTTACATATATTTTCAGGACAGACAGACCTGAGGTGCTTTAATTATTTATGTTTTTTGGGTGCACTTCTATTGGCCCATGATAATGAAAAAACAGAATTTTAATTTTTTAACCACGTTTAGCAAATTTTATGTAAGTTTACCTTTACTTGTTTTTCTCTGGCATTCATTTATTTGCTCATTCATTTCTGTTGAGTGGGCACTATGTGCAAGGCACTGCTGTAGGCACAGGGGACCTGTCACAAATGAAGATTTCCAAAATCATGCCAAAAGGGGATTTCTTTTTCCTTAGCTATATATCAGGAACTATTCTAGAGGTTATAACCTGGTGACATTGACCACTGTATATTCACTGACCATGTAGGGCCTGTGCCCTACAGTAATACTAATGGTATAATTTCATATTAAAAATTAAAAGTATGTGAGGTAATGATTATGTTAATTAGCTTGATCCAGCTATTCTATGATGTATACATATATCAAAACATCATGTTGTGTGTCATAAATATATATAATTTTTATGTGAATTAAAAAAATTTTTAAAAATATTTTTCCCATATCAATTCTCAAAGTGATAGGAAGGGATTTGGAAGAACAAGAATAGCTAACACACAGCTCTCACTGTGGATCTATCCCCGTGTTAACCATTTCACTCGTTTAGAACTCACCACAGCTTTATGTGTTACATGCTGCTGTGAATCCCATTTTACAGAGGAGGAGAATGAGGTACAGAGAGTTGAGGTGACTTGCCTAAGATTGTAAAGCAGATAAGTCAGGATTTGAACCCAAGGTATCTGGCACCAGAGGCTAAATGTTTCTCTTTTGCAAATCATCTATGAACCCCAAGTAAAGGTTTTTCTTTTCTCTTGGCTTCCACATCCGTTGACCAAGCCAGCATTTCTCCAGCTGTCCCATGGAATGTCAATAGATGTTCCATGAAAAAACATTTAGTGGAAAAATATTTAACCCAGCGTTTTCCTAATGTGTATAGAGATTATTTATACTGAGGACTTCCCAGGAAATTTAATGTTACATGTATATTGTAAATCACCAAGAGGAACATTCATCTTGCACAGTTCTAAAATTATTTTTCCATGGAGTGTTTTGTTTTTATAGGGTATCTGTAGATATCTCAGGGAACACAGAGTTCTGTGCCATTTCTGTACTCTTGAATCTTATCCATTCTTTCACGTTTATTTCACCTAAATCTTCCATGCTGTCACCCACATGGTCTTTCTTAAATGTAAGCTCGAGTGCTGTCACTTCCTACATCACCATGCAGTGAGCCCTCATGAGTCTCATTTGCGTGCAAAGGCCCCATCTCCTTCGTCAGCTTCTTCAGCCACTCCTTCCTGGATCCATGACCCCAGACTGCCACGTGCAGCCCTTTTGCTGGGCCAGGCCGCCCACTTTGAGCTCGTGAATATGCCATCCATTCCCTTCCCTTTGAATCGCCCTTCTGCCCCACCCCCATGATCAGTCAGCCAGAAAGTTCTGACTTGTTTGAGATTTGACTCAGATCTGTGTGTCCTGTCCTGAATGCTATCATCAGCCAGGTATCCACCCTCTCAGTCCACAGAGTCTGTCATGGTACGTATTTATTCTAACTATTTGCCTTTATACTAGGAGCTCCTTAAAGACCATATCCTATTTGTTTTTAGATCCCACACCTGGCATATAGCAGTTTCTCAAAAAACATTTGAAGGAATTCCACTTTCTGGGAGCATTCATTGTTGAAAACATGTTTATGTTGACCTAAAGTCTGGTTCTCCGACATCACCAGATTGAATATATTTCATTCCTTTTTCTCATAACAACCTTTCTAGCATTTCAGTACAGTATTTGAGTTTCCCTGAAGATTTTCTCATGAAATTTTTTTTTAACATAGAGCATTATTTTTCAGTTGCTCATATGGCACTCAGAATTGAACATAATACTGCATTCTGGATATTATTAAAGCAATTTTAATATTTTATGGAAACTCACTTTTTCTATCAATTATTACCAAAGTTTTGTTCCTCATTTTCTACTTGTGCTTGTTAAAATCCATCTTATTTTGATATGATTAATGCATCTGTTATTTGAATCAGTTCAGCTAGCTTTGCACACACACACACAAAAGTCTCCCACAGCCTTTCAGTAGATAACTCATGCTAGGTTAATCCTGAGTCATCATAACTACATCCTAGTTACATATATCTCATGTTTAAAATTTGTCCAACTCTGCCTGATCTGATCTACTTCTTTTCACTTATCCAGGCAAATGCTTTGTGAAAGAATAGAAAGCCACTGTACAATTTATAAATTGAATTCTGCTTCACATTTTACTTGACTTTATATAAGTTACCCCCGACTCAAATACATAAAATTTTAAATGGAATAACTGATCTTAAGTTTTTCTGTAAAATTATCTTTAAAAAGAAACACTATATGAATACTCATTAGAACTGTTGTAGAAGCTAAAAGGTCAAAATTGTACATGGTGCTACATCTTTCTCAATTACAGTGTTTTAAATACATTTTCTCAGGTTTTAAAAAGGTGCAGAAAGAAGAAAGGAAAGGGAAAGAAAAGTGTCCAGAAATCTTTATACGGAGAAAGAGACATTGCTTCTAAGAAGCCCCTCCTTAGTCCAATTCCTGAGCTACCTGAGGTCTCTGAGATGACCCCTTCCGTTCCGAGCGTCCGAAGGCTGTGTTCAGGTATCCTCTTTCCTGTTCGTTATGTTTTCTCTCTTCTCTTCACCCTCTTTGCTGCTATCTCACTCTTTTTTCCTGTTTGCTATGTAAAGAGCACATAAATAAAAATCACATCATTTCCTCATATTACCATGAGAATTTTAAGTGGAGGAAGCAGTAGTTTGTAACTTTCAGGTGGCTCAGACCATTTTCAAAATCTGATAGAAGCTCTGGATTCTCTCCCCTGGGAAAAGGCAGGTGCAAGATTTTGCCTGTAATTTCAGAGGAAATAATTTCTGTTCATCCCATTTCTTTTCACTTTTTAAAGCATTTTGAAATGAATTCCATTTGGTGGTGTAGGCCATCATTAAAAGCGAGCGAGGTGAAGGCTCATCATAATTATATTTTATATAAGGATAAAGACTTAAAAAATTTTAGAAACTTACCTCATTATGTTTCATTAGAGTTGATACTACTAAGTACTGTCTAGAAATGTTTATAGATTTCACTTCATTACCTCAAAAGGTTTGTCTATTAAGCAAAAGTCAAGTGGTTGATATCCTGGTTAGATAAATGTCTTTTGATTGCTTCTGGTTTGTAATGCCCAAGTTTTAAACTGACTAAATCATGCTGAACATAATAAGGATATGTGCCAATATGGTGAGTTGATTTTTTTTGTAGAATCATTTAAAAAATATCTGCCTTTGTCAATGATCAGATAGTATATATAGCCTGCCTTCTACTTGCAATATACTGTATAGGATTTATAAAAGACTCAAGGATGAATGAGGTACAAGGGTACTTCAGAAAGTCCATGGAAAAATAGAATTAAAAGACAATGAGAATCTTTCCATGAGCTTTTTGAAGACACCTCGTATGTGCTACTGTGGACTCTTGGCTTCTGCGCACTTCTTAACTTCAGGATAGCATGAGAGTTTAAATCATTGATCACCCCCCAATCACACACACCAGCTCATGCTCTTCTCCTGCCACTGCTTCTTCATGTGGGGTGTCTTGGGGTGGGGGGCTCCTATCCATCTCTTTGTAATCTGGCCTAATGCTGCATATCTTTTGAGATTTCGCTTTCCTATCTGCCTTTCCAGAACACTCTGCCTTGCACCTTTTTCGCCCAGTTCTGCGATGATCTCTTTTCTGTCCATCTCCTCCCCATCCAAGCTGCAGTCTCCTTAAGAGTGGAAACTGAGTCTTGTTGTCATTATACCCTAGTTCCTAGCAGGAATTTTTGAAAGATGTTTAAACAGTAGCTGTTAGTATAGTTTTCCATCTTGCATTCTATTAGAGAATTTTTTTAAAAACTTCCAGAAGCGTTTTTTATCTATAACCGGTGGTATTACCTCCTATGAGAGTTTCAAGTAGTTTTTTTCTTCCTTTCTCCCCATCTTATCTCTCTGTCTCTCTTCCTCCCTCCCTCCTTCTCCCCCTTTCTTCTCTAGTATGTCGAATTTTATGAAAAATACATAAATGTTAATTTTTAAAGCTGTATAAAGAACCCAACTGACAAATTAGTTAATTGGCATTGAGTGGACCCTGAGATATGTTAATCTCTAGCTTTACATGAGGCGATTTTAAGTACTCTAATTATGCATATATTTTCAAATTGAAACATTTTTTAGACTTTTGGCTCAGCTTATGTTTTGTATATCTTTCAGTTTTTTGTTTAAGACATTTTTTTATACTCATCTGACTGGCCAGTGAAAAATGTTATTATCTGAGATAACAGGAGAGACAGCATCTAGTCATCCTGAGATTTAGAACTCATGAAGCCTCAATTCATTTAGGCTGTGTTGCTTACCAATCTTAATACCTCGATGGTGGGGGTTTTGGGGTTTTTTTTTACATGTGACTTGCCAGAAACCCATGAAAGAGTGCTCATAGCATGTCTTCCTGGGAGATGCAGTTTAGTCAAAGATTGAGGAATAGGGGTAGATTTTTCAAATATCGAAACAAATATGGCTCTGAGAGTTCGGTATACTTTACAGTATATTTTTTTTAACAGAGGGCATGAGACCTTAGTGTCGTCAGGCATGCCTCTTTAGCTGCTAAGTCCTCAAATTATCCAGAATTCCAAATTTTCACTCCTCTGTTTCAGAAGATACGTTGATAGAAAAGTTTCAGAAGCATGAGGTTGCCCCATTTCCAGTAATTCATTTTAAGGGAAAGGGGAATATGGCTGCCTCGTGTTAGTGGCCCTTGTTGCGTGGGAAGTTAGTTGGAACGGAGAAAACAGCTCAAGATACCAGGCTCATTTTCATGGTCTTTATTAATGTGTGCTTTATAACTCATGCATTGATTACCTATTTTTTTAACCTGTGGGAAGAACTAGTAGAGAAGGAGGACGATGACAGGTGGGGACAAGTACAGTGTAACATTTGTAGATCTTGTGATTTTTGAAACAGAATACACTGGGGCACCTCTTCATTTAGTAAACTTAAAGTTTATTTCCATTGCTACTTTTTAAGTAGTTTTAAACTTATTTCATGCACACAGATGATTTCAACTCAAATGGTAAAAATGAAGAAGTGAAGCTTCCTAAAAATCCAGTTAAAAGAAAGAATCTCTTGCCCAAGAACCCAGAAGATTTGCATACGAATCAAGGCTTTGATACTAAATACGATGTGCCTGAATTCTGCTGCTCTTACATCAAAAGCTCCTCATCTCTTGGTAATGTTACTTTTGACGGAGATCCAAATACAAGTACTGTGGATGTTGATGAGAATAAAAATATTTCAAAAGCAGAAAATAAGTTGGAAAGTGAAAATAAACCAAAAAGTGGGACTGAGGCTGAAAATAGCCCTATCTCTTGTACTTCTGGGACAGGAGGACACGTTGTATCCGATAACCCAAAACCTAACTTTATGCTGCAGTGGCAAGAATTTTCTGCTGCTAATCAAACTTCGGAAAACCTTTGTCAAATCTTTAAAATTTCAGAAGATATAAAGTGTGAAAAACAGGATTTCTTAGTAGCTCCAGAGGGGAAACTGCAGTGCAATTTAATGCCCGACTCACAAAGAGAATTTAATTGTTTAGAAGATGTCTTACTTGAAAATATAAAAGAATCTAAAAGTCAAAGTGAAGATTTGGGAAGAAAATCCTCTGAAAGTAGCAGCTTTATGAATCGTAGAGAAAGGAAACATAGAAGACGCTCTATGTGCTGTTTTGATGCTCAGAGTTTATCTTTGGAAGAAAACAGAAATCACAAGCCTTCCTACAGTGTGGGCAGCTCTGTAGAAACCAGAGAAACCAGTTTAGAAAATCCCGAACTGTACAAAGATTTATCTGACGCCATAGAGCAAACCTTTCAGAGAGCAAACGGTGAAACCAGAGTGCGACGTAGCACTAGGCTCCGAAAAGATTCGGAAAACGAAGGGCTTGTGTGGATTTCGCTTCCATTTTCTCCCACTTCCCAAAAAACCAAAAGGAGGACAATATGTGCATTTGACAGCACAGAGTTTGGAAGTGTGCTTCCCAGGAAAGAAAGAGTGTCCTCTGGGCAACATCAGTGTACGGTGCTGTCCGTCCCAGGTACAGAGAGCAGCGAGAGCTCTGCCGTTCGTTCTTCTGATCCACCTGGGGAGAGGAGGGAGAGCTGCTGTGCGTGGACACTTGCAAATGCTGGCACGACTGCTCAGTCCAGACGCTGCAGAAGAACCACCCTTCTCTTCCAGAAGGGAGGACGCTCTCTAACTGACTTGGAAAGCATTGAACCCAGCGGAGAACTAAATCAGTAACTACATTTCCTGCAGAGCATTTTGGCAAGAGAAGGTAACCATCCACACCTGAAAGATTCATTCCTACTACTTCCCATCCTTTGTTCAACTTTGAAATTTAAAAATTTCAAATAAATGAAATCATTTGAGTCGAACCTACTTTTAAATAGAAATAAACGAATTTCTTTATCATTCAAAAAGAAACATTCTGTTAAGTATGTTCTCTCTCCCCCCCCCCCCCCCCCCCCCAGATAGTAAATGCTATATTAGTATTTTACTTAAAGGGTTGTT